>NC_090728.1:191756895-191759395 GCF_036898095.1 Palaemon carinicauda | reverse complement strand
GGGAAATAAACAGTGACTGGTAGTATTGCGATCAGTCCTTTCTGGCGGGAAAAGGAAAATAAACAGTGACTGATAGTATCGCGATCAGTCCTTTCTGGCGGGAAAAGTAAAATAAACAGTGACTGATCGTATGCGATCAGTCCTTTCTGGCGGGAAAAGTAAAATAAACAGTGACTGATAGTATGCGATCAGTCCCCTCTGGCGGGAAAAGTAAAATATACAGTGACTGATAGTATGCGATCAGTCCTCTCTGGCGGGAAAAGGAAAATAAACAGTGACTGATAGTATTGCGATCAGTCCCCTCTGGCGGGAAAAGTAAAATAAACAGTGACTGATAGTATTGCGATCAGTCCCCTCTGGCGGGAAAAGGGAAATAAACAGTGACTGATAGCATTGCGACCAGTCCTTTCTGGCGGGAAAAGTAAAATAAACAGTGACTGATAGTATGCGATCAGTCCTCTTTGGCGGGAAACTGACACAGAGTACCCCCAAACACAAAATACAGATATAAACATTCAAAAAACTCACATTATCACATCCATCACCAATAGCTATCTTCTGTCCAGGCTGTTGCAACATTCCAATGAAAGACCAACATCCATTGCTCTTCAGGAATTGCAAGTGAGGTCTCGTCTCCTCGGCTGATGTTAGTTCGAAGCGAATGCAAGTCTCTTCTTCCCAGTGGTTGATCGCGTCCATAATGGCTGGTCGGTTAACCATGTCTGGAGGAGTATTATTATCATCATCATTATTATTATTATTATTATTATTATTATTAGTAGTAGTAGTAGTAGTAGTAGTAGTAGTAGTAGTAGTAGTAGTAGTGTACACAAATCGTGTATGACTACTTCCTCTCCCCCTATCCGAGGGATGGAGAGAGCTGAGCATGACTGGAAAGATATATATATATATATATATATATGTATATTATATATATAGATATATATATATATATATATATATGTACACCTACTTGCTCTTATTATACAAGGGAGATTATTATTATTATTATTATTATTATTATTATCCCTACTAGCCAAGCTACAACCCTAGATGGAAAAGCAAGATACTAGAAGCCCAACGGCTCCAACGGGGAAAATAGCTCAGTGAGGAAAGGAAATAAGGAAATAAACTACAAGAGAAGCAATGAATGACCAAAACAATACATTCTAATAACAATAACAACATTAAAAGATATCTTTCATAAATAAACTATAAAAAGAGGCTTATTTCAGCCTGTTCAACATAAAAACATTCGCTGCAAGTTTGAACTTTTGAAGTTCCACCGATTCAACTACCCGATTAGGAAGATCATTCCATAGCTAGGCAACAGCTGGAATAAAACTTCTAGAATACTGTGTAGTGTTGACACTTCATAATGGAGAAGGCATGACTATTAGAATTAGCTTCATAGGGCTGTTGTGGCCTATGTGGTAACGTCCCTGACTGGTGATCGCCAGACTGGGGTTCTAGTCCCGTTCAAACTGGTTAGTTCATTTCGTCGCTGCAACTTCACCATCCTCGTGAGCTAAGGATGAGGGTTGGAGGAGCCTATAGATCTATTTGCTAAGTCATCTGCAACCATTGCCTGGCACTCCTTGGTCCTAGTTTTGGGTGGAGAGGTGGCTTGGACACTGATCATATGTAGATAGTGTTAATCTCTATGGCATTGTCCTGCTTGGCATGGCAATATCACTGCCCCTTGCCTCTGCTATTCATGGTGGACCTTTAAACTTAGTATTACAAACAGGAAGGTACTGCCCGAGACTCTTTAGCTATGATAAGCAGCTCTTCTATGAGAAGGACACTCCAAAATCAAACCATTGCTCTCTAAGTCTAGGGTACTACCATAGCCTCTGTACCATGGTCTTTCAACGTCTTGGGTTAGCGTTCTCTTGCATGAGGGTACATTCAGGCACACTATTCTGTCTTATTTCTCTTCCTCTTGTTTTGTTCAAGTTTTTATAGTTTATGTATGATATATTTATTTCAATGTTATTACTGTTCTTAGAATATTTTATTTTTCCTTGCTTCCTTTCCTGACTGGGCTATTTTCTCTGTTGGAGCCCCTTTGCTTATAACATCCACTTTATCCAACTAGGGTTGTAGCTTAGCAAGTAATAATGATAATAATAATAAAAGGATGATCGGAGTTATGGAAAATTATACTTTTATACACTGTTAAAAAATTGTATAAAAAAAAAACGCCAAAACCCTGGCAACATTTATTTCAGGATTTTTACCGTTTTAAAAACGGAGATATTGACGTAAAGGAGTGATATTAAGGTCACCAACCCGAAAAGCTAATAACAAAGTAAGATAAAATTACGGACACCTGTATTTTATTGAAATACGGCTGAGAACAATATATTTTTTGTGGAGAATTAACGATTAAAATTACGGTTTTTTTTTTTAACATTGATGGTCAGAGTTATGAAAAATCTTAAAACTTATATTTCTATACTTAAACTTTGGGAATCTACTTACCATCTTGGAATCT
>NC_090728.1:191619395-191754395 GCF_036898095.1 Palaemon carinicauda | reverse complement strand
CCAAGGGTACAATGTAACAATATTAATATATATATATATATATATATATATATATGTATATATATATATATACATATATACATATATATATATGTATTTAATGTTATTGAAATATCAAATAAAAACAATAATAAAAATCTACTGTGTGTTTACGGTTATATCTTATTATGCTTCAGCGAGATTTGAATCCTGAGTTTTTTTTGTGTTTTTTGTCTTGTTTATCGTTAATATGTATAATTATCATAAAATTTGCCCCTCGCCCCCCCCCTACCTCTCTCTCTCTCTCTCTCTCTCTCTCTCTCTCTCTCTGGAAGCAGTACAGGCTAGGGCTACCAAACTATAGTCAATTTCTTTTAGCGAGGCTGATTTGCACCGACTCGCAGCGGTGCCCTTTGAGCTCGGAAACGTTTCTTGCTCTCTGATTGGTTAGAATTATCTTGTCCAAGCAATCAGCGATCCGGAAACTTTTCCGAGCTAGAAGGGCACCGCTGCGAGTCGGTGCAAATATGCTTCGCTAAAAGAAATGGACTTTAATTCCAACACTAAGGCAATTTGGATATAGACGGAGGATGGAACGTTTGAACTTAATTGACCAACAAACTCGACGATTAAGGGGACAGTTAATAGAGGCATTCAAAATTCTTAAAGGAGTAACAAATGTAGATTACAACAATCTATTCACGCTTAGCACAAATCAGTCCAGAGGTAACGGATACAAACTGAATTGAAAAGATGCAGCACCAATCAGTGTGGCAATTTCTTTACATACAAAATAGCTGCTGCTGCTTCCTCCGGTGCCTTAGATGACCGCGGAGGTAGCAGTAGTAGGGGAATCAGCATTATGAAGCTTCATCTGTGGTGGATAATGTGGGAGGCTGGGCTGTGGCACCCTAGCAGTACCAGCTGAACTCGGTTGAAGCCTGAAAACTTCAAATCATTCATTCCCTGGTTAGGCTGGAGGAACGTAGAGAGTAGAGGTCCCCCTTTTTTGTTTTGTTTCATTTGTTGATGTCGGCTACCCCCCAAAATTGGGGGAAGTGCCTTTGGTATATGTATGTATGTGACAAAATAGCAAATACTTGAAATAGACTTCCAGCGGATGTAGTAAACAGTAACACGGTAAATGAGTTCAAGAATAAGTTAGACAAGATCATAATAACTCTCTAAATGCTTAAACTAAATCGCTCTACCCAAGAGCAAATGGAGTCTCCGCGGATGGACTAAAAAGTCTTTGAGACATCCAAAGTCCTTGTAACTCTCTCTCTCTCTCTCTCTCTCTCCTCTCTCTCTCTCTCTCTCCTGGAGTTTTGAATCCTAGAATGGTAAACCTCTTTCTTCAAGGTAAAAAAAGAGAAAAATAAAAGTTAGAAAAACAAAGTTACCTAACCTTAAACTGTTGTAGTTATACAATGTGTTGGCATAAGGCCAACTTATTCTGATACAAATAACAATTGAATAATAACCTAGTTGTACAGAGAAGGTTACATCAGCAAATAATAATATATTTTTTTCCAAAGCCAAGCAGAAGTACGGGGTCTTTACAATAAGTAATTTTCAAAATAATATCTGTTATTATTATTATTATTATTATTATTATTATTATTATTATTATTATTATTATTATTATTATTAGCTAAGCTACAACCCTCGTTGAAATAGCTGGATGCTATAATCCCAAGGGCTCCAACAGGGAAAAATAGCCCAATGAGAAAAGGAAATAAGGATATAGATAAACTATATGAGAAATAATGAACAATTAAAATGAAATACGTTAAGAACAATAACAACATTAAGACAAATCTTTCATATATTTTGCCTTTTTCATCCTGAAAATAATTTTTCTTAAGTTAATGCATTTTAATTGCGTTAAACAATCAAGCATTACTGCTTGCTAGTAACACTGGGTCTGTTCAGTACTTGGATGGGTGACCAGCGTTTTGGGGAATAATATTTGCAATTTCATCGCGAAATCATTTTTTTTTTTTTTTTTTTTTTTTGTGGAATTTACATGGACGCAGAAAAAAAATATCACGAAATAAGTTATCTTGATCTATAAACACAAAGGGCTGGATTATTTCATGAAATGGCCAATCAAGGCTGATATTACATTGCATGCACACTTATGTCGACAACGCCCTCCTTTAGCGAGATAAGATATGATGATATGGATAATCACATCACTGTGCTTATATATAGAGGTACGTATAATAATGTATATATATATATATATATATATATATAATGTATATATATATGTATATATATATATATATATATATTGTATATATATATATATATATATAGATATATATATATATATATGTATATATATGCATATATATATAAATATATATATACTGTATATATATAAATATATATATATAATATATATATATTAAACACACACACACATATATACACTTGTATATATATATATATATATATAAACACACACACACATATATACACTTGTATATAAATATATATATATATATATATATGCATATATATATGTATATATATATATATATATACAGCATAAATATAACACACACACACACACACGTATATATATATATATATATATAAACATACAAATATATATACACAAAAAAATTAATCCCTCCAAACAATAACAACAAACGAATAGCACTAACCCCCGCTGCAGAAGCAAACGCAACCGCCATTGCAAGAGAGAGCAGGAAGTACCTCCGAGACTCCGCCATATTGCATCCACGAAGACGCTCCAAATGACACTAACGACAGTTCCTCGCCAGGAAGCTATTAAATAACCCTGATTGGAAACTGATCAGAAGGAGGTCATACGAACGTGTCATTAAGGACTGTATTTATATAAAAGCATAATTAATTTGCATTTACTTACAGGTGATGCATTAATTAAAGATTTTTTTTTTTCCGTTTCTAAATATGGCGACTGGTCGGATCTTTGCATAGCGGTGGTTTCAGCTCGAGAATTCCGTAAGGGAGAAAATATATAAAATATATATTCAATCAGGGGTTTATTTTTTATTTTATTTTTCTCTGAAGAAAAATAAAATATAGAATATAGATGCGCAATTCTTTTTCAATTAACATCATCTGGGGTTTATTTTTATTTTATTTTTCTCTAAATTTCAATATAGTTTCGCAATTCTTTTTCAAATTGTGACATACAGTTCGAATTTCATTCATATATACATAATTACTCTTAGAAAATTTTTAGAAATTGTGTGTGAAATGACTCTACTTAATTAAGCTTAGGAAATAACTCATTTTCATAATTCAAAGGTCAGAGTGCTTGCTTGAGGGTATACTCAGGCGCACTATTCTATCTGTTACCTTAATTCCTTTCCTAACAAAGCTGTTTTACCTGTTGGAGCCCTTGGGCTTATAGCATCCTGATTTTCCAACTAGAGTTGTAGCTTAGCTAATAATAATAATAATAATAATAATAATAATAATCATTTCCTACGCCTATTTAGACAAAGGGCGTCTAGGAGAACAAACCATTGTTCTCTAGTCTTGGGTAATGCCACAGCCTCTGTACCATGGTCTTCCACTGTCATGGGTTAGAGTTCTCTTGCTTGAGGGTCCACTCAGATACACTAGTCTATCAAATTTCTCTTCCTATTGTTTTGTTGAAGTTTTTATAGTATATATATTTATTTTAATATTGTTACTGTACTTTAAATATTTTAGTTTTCTTTCTTTCCTTTCCTCACTGAGCTACTTTCTTGGTTGGAGCCCCTGGGCTTATAGCATCCTGATTTTCCCAGAAGGGCTGTAGCTTAGCGAGTAATAATAATAATAATAATAATAATAATAATAATAATATCATTGATAGCAGTGGTTTTAAACTCGAGTTTCGTGAGAAAGGAGAAAATGTATAATAATTATCTATTTTTCTTTTAAGAAGTTCTCGAGAATTTATTCATATATTGAAGGATGAAATCCAGTCTGAAAGTCATTCATACATTCATTTTTTGAATGAAGAAATTCAGTCTGGATTGCATAAATTACTCTTCGAAAATGATTCGTACATAAACTATTGTCTGAAATATATTTTTTTTTTTTTTCAAAGTTCAAAGCTTTCCTCCTTAGCAATTCTCATTCTGGTTTGCCTTATGAAAATTCTATTTGATAATGACAATTTACGGATGCAAATTAAAGGGAATTTAAAATTGTGTTTTCTTTTAATTTTCTCACTAAGTGGACCTCTCTGGTTTAAAATTTAGGCTGATTTGTAATATCAAATTCCTTTCCTATTTGACTTATAGATGTAAAGATAAACTGTATGATGTATGAATAAATGAATAAATGAATGAATTAATAAATGAATAAACAATTTAACTCACTAGGCCTAGGTGGACTTCTTTGCTTTCAAATTTAGGCTGATTTGTAATATCAGATTCCTTTCCTATTTGACTTATAGATGTAAAGATGAACTGTATGATGTATGAATAAATGAATAAATGAATGAATTAATAAACGAATAAACAATTTAACTCACTAGGCCTAGGTGGACTTCTTTGCTTTCAAATTTAGGCTGATTTGTAATATCAGATTCCTTTCCTATTTGACTTATAGATGTAAAGATGAACTGTATGATGTATGAATAAATGAATAAATGAATGAATTAATAAACGAATAAACAATTTAACTCACTAGGCCTAGGTGGACTTCTTTGCTTTCAAATTTAGGCTGATTTGTAATATCTAATTCCTTTCCTATTTGACTTACAGCTATAAAGATTAACCGTATGATGTATGAATAAATAAATGAATGAATTAATGAATAAATAAATAAACAATTTAACTCACTAGGCCTAGGTGGACATCTTTGCTTTCAAATTTAGGCTGATTTGTAATATCAAATCCCTTTCCCATTTGATTTACAGATGTAAAGATAAACTGTTTGATGAATGAATGAATAAATAAATAAATGAATAAATAAATAAATAAACAATTTAACTCACTAGGCCTAGGTGGACTTCTTTGCTTTCAAATTTAGGCTGATTTGTAATATCAAATTCCTTTCCTATTTGACTTACAGCTGTAAAGATAAAGTGTATGATGTATGAATGAATGAATGAATGAATGAATAAATAAATGAATAAATAAATAAACAATCTAACTCACTAAGACTAGGTGGACTTCTTTGCTTTCAAATTTAGGCTGATTTGTAATATCAAATCCCTTTCCTATTTGACTTATATATGTAAAGATAAACTGTATGATGTATGAATGAATAAATGAATAAATGAATGAATAAATAAACAATTTAACTCACTAGGCCTAGGTGGACTTCTTTGCTTTCAAATTTAGGCTGATTTGTAATAGCAAATTCCTTTCCCGTTCGACTTACAGCTGTAAAGATAAACTGTATGATGTATGAATGAATGAATAAATGAATAAATGAATGAATAAATGAATAAACAATTTAACTGTTCATTCTAAACAGGCAGTTCAATCAGTGGAACTTCAACCATTCAAAACTTGTGTAAATGCTTTTCTGTTGAGCGATTTAACAGAAGTCTCGTCTTATACGCTTATAAATTGGGAGTTAAATGACAGGACAGGATTAGAAACGAAACTATAAAAGAGATTACTCAAGTATCTTCTAGGAAGACACTCCAAAATCAAACCATTGTCCTCTAATCTTGGGTAGTGCCATAGCCTCTGTACCATGGTCTTCCATGGTCTTAGGTTAGTGTTCTCTTGCTTGAGGGTACACTCGGGCACACTATTCTATCTAATTTCTCTTCCTCTTGTTTTGTTCAAGTTTTTAGAGTTTTAGTTTATTTAGGAAATATTTATCTTAATATTATTGTTCTTAAAATGTTTGATTTTTTCTTGATTCCTTTCCTCACTAGGTTATTTTCCATGTTGGAGCCCCTGGGCTTATAGCATCCTACTTTTCCAACTAGGGTTGTAGCTTAGCTAATAATAATGTATATGAGATCATGATGAGGGGTAGAAGGAGATGGTTTGGGCATGCCTTCGCACTCCCCAAGAGAGATTAGTTCACCAAACTTTCAACTGGGCTCTACAAAGCTATTGAAGAGTCGGAAGACCTAGACATACATGGATGAGGACTATGAAGCGTGAAGTAGATGATGATGAATGTAGAAGTATTGAATTAAAAGCTCAAGATGGAGACGACTGGGGAAATCTAACCGAGGTCTTTTGCGTCAATAGGCGTAGGAAGAGATGATAATATGTTCTAAAATGTTCATGCCATGTGCTTGCTTCTTGCATGAACCAAGCTTGAGTAATGTGGGAGTTCAGTTCGAACACTACTAACGGTGAGTGTCAATACATATTAATACTTAACAAATACGTAAACAAATAGTACTATAATATCTCAATACGTACCAATGCGGCTAATATTTGGCCGTATATTGCGTAGACTGCATAGCTTATGCACAAGGATTCACCCGTTAAAATACTACCTACCTTTTCAGTAACGTTCAGTTATTGGGTCCTTTGACTGGCCTGGCAGTAGTACTACATTAGATCCCTCTCTCTGTTACGGCTCGTTTTTGCTTTGCCTACACATACACCGAATAGTCTGGCCTATTCTTTACATATTCTCCTCTTCCATCATACACCTGACAATACTAAGATAACGGGGAAAAAATTCTTCATTTAAGGGTTAACTACTGCACTAATTGTTCAGTGGCTACTTTCCACTTAATAAGGGTAAAAGAGACTGGCCTGACAGTAGTACTACATTAGATCCCTCTCTCTGTTACGGCTCACTTTTGCTTTGCCTACACATACACCGAATAGTCTGGCCAATTTTTTACACATTCTTCTCTTCCCTCATACACCTGACAATACTAAGATAACGGGATTTTTTTTTTTTCATTTAAGGGTTAACTACTGCTCTGTAATTGTTCAGTGGCTACTTTCCACTTGGTAAGGGTAAAAGAGACTCTTTAGCTATGGTAAGCAGCTCACCTAGGAGAAGGACACTCCAAAATCAAACTATTGTTCTTTAGTCTTGCCTCTCGAGTAATACCATAGACTCTATACCATGGCCTTCCGCTGTCTTGAGGTAGAGTTCTCTTGCTTGAGGGTACACTCAAGGACACTATTCTATCTGTTTCCTTATTTCCTTTCCTCACTGGGCTATTGAGTGGCCCTAGCTAGTACAACTTTGCTGATCACGGCGATACACAAACCCTTTCACCACGTTAAGGTATCTCCACTCAGAAAGGGTGTACTTCGGTACACTGTTTTATCTTATGTCTCTTCCTCTTGTTTTTTTTTTTTAAGTATTTATAGTTTGTAAATGAAATAAGAAAAATATTTTAGTGTTACTATTTTTAAAATATTCTATTTCAATTGTTCATTACTTCTCTTGTAGTTTATTTATTTCCTTATTTCCCTTCCTCACTGGGCTAGTCTCCCTGTTGGAGCCTTTAGGCTTATAGCACCCTGCTTTTCCAACTAGGGTTGTAGCTTGTCTAGTAATAATGATAATAATAATACAAAAAGGCAATACAGATCTAGTCTCAGTGTTTGGGCTCTTTCTTACTTCCTAATTTTTCAAGTTTTTGAAGTTTTTTATCTTATTTTCAAGTTTTTATAGTTTATATTTGAAAGTTTTATTTTGATATTGTTCTTAAACTTCTCTTCTAGTTTTTCCTTATTTCTTTTCCTCACTGGGCTATTTTCCCTGTTGGAGCTCTTGGGCTTATAGCATCCTGCTTTTCCAACTAGGGTTGTAGCTTAGGAAATAATAATAATAATAATAATAATAATGATAATAATAATAATAGCGATACTACTACTACTACTACTACTACTAATAATAATAATAATAATAATAATAATAATAATAATAATAATAATAATAATAGTGATACTACTACTACTACTACTACTACTACTAATAATAATAATAATAATAATAACCTCCAGTAACAACTTCCTCCATTTCAAAAAATGTTGTAACAAACGAGTGACCCAAATTTAGGGGATAAATTTCCATTTCAAAGCATGAATATGAACTAAGGACTTTTGGCTTTACATATCAAAACCTTTTTGGGTTAATGCTGAAGCTTGAACATCGAACACAACATTATAAATCTTGAACCCTTAATCATCGTGTTCTACATGTAACTGTGACTAGTATTATTCATTTAATTATTCATTTTTGTAACTGGAACGGCGTTAATGCTCGGGTGAATATAAAAATATAACGAATAACATTTTATTTACAGTCAATTTATCAGATGTATTAAGAGAAATTATAGTGTATATTGTCACTCCAGAAATGTTATCATTTTTAATTCATTTCCTGCTTGAACTGTATTAGATGTATATCTATTTTCTTATTTTTCTTTCCTTACTGGGTCTATTTTTTCCCTGTTGGAGACCTTGGTCTTATAGCATCTTGCTTTTCCAACAAGGGTTGTAGCTTAGCTAATGATAATAATAATAATAATAATAATAATAATAATAATACTAATAATAATAAGAAGAAGAAGAAGAAGAAGAAGAATGATGATAATAATAATAATAATAATAATAATAATAATAATAAGAAGAAGAAGAAGAAGAAGAAGAAGAAGAAGAAGAAGAAGAAGAATAATATTGATAATAATAATAATAATAATAATAATAAGTAGAAGAAGAAGAAGAAGAACAACAACAACAACAAGAAAATAATAATAATAATAATAATAATAATAATAATAATAATAATAATAATAATAGTATCTAGATAAATTATAGCATACATTGCTATTTCAGAAACTTGATAACTTTTATTTATTTTCTGTCAGAAAATTTATCAGATGTATTAAGATAAATTATAGCATATTCTGTCATTTCAGAAACTTGATAAATTCATTTTATTTACTGTCAGAACTTTATCAAATATATTTCAATAAATGATAGCATACATTATCACGCCAGGAACGTGATAAATTCTATTTTCACTTCTATTACAATTTTATCAAATTTATTTGAATAAATTATAGCATACATTATTTCACATCCGAAAATATCATTAATCATAATCTTTGATTAAATTTGCCCATCTAATTATATAATTAAATCCACATTTTTAATATAATAAATGATAAATTTCATTGTTTATATGAAATGGCGACTCTGACAGATCATCTTTAATGAAATTAGGCCTACTCAAAGCCTATTACATCCATTTAAGAAGTATTTGCAGTATTCAGAAACATTAATTACAAAATAGAAAAAAGAAAATTATAACCTATTTTCAAATAATTTCTTATAAATCTTTTAAATCACTGAAATAAACGTCTAGTTTCCTTCCTAATTTTAATGCTAATAAAACATTTATATCAACAAACAACAAAAGAGATAATAGGCCTATAAGAGCAACTACATCCTTCATTAAAACTCATTATTTCATAATTATTTCCCAATTCTCAAATCTAAGGAGGACGTCATTGAAAAATGGACATAATTCACATTAGAAATATTTATCATAATTATCAGATAAGATCCAAGCAAGTAGACTGAGGTGGTACGGTCATGTCATGAGAAGAGATGAACGGTATATTGGGAGGAGAGTGATGGAAATGGAGGTACAGGGAACGAGAAGGAGAGGGAGACCAAAGCGAAGGTGGATGGACTGTATCAAGGATGACCTTCCATCAAAGGGATTGACCGGTGATGAGGTGTGGGACAGAGGTAGATGGAGAACGCTGGCCAGAAACATCGACCCCCCAGAAAAGTGGGAATAGAAGAAGAACAACAACAACAATTACCATATGAATGAATAATCTCGTTCGCAAGTTAATATTAATAAGCCAGGTGATGTAGTACTATTTCTATTTTTCTATATTTTAGAATGAATTGAAAGTTAGAATAGTTAGATAGTGAATAGTATTGGCGTATATTCATATATAATTAATTTATTTCCTTATTTTCTCACTGTGCTATTTTCCCTGTTGGAGCTCTTGGCCTTATAGCAACCTGCTTTTCCAACTAGGGCTGTGGCTTAGATGATAATAATAATAATAATAATAATAATAATACATCCTTTTCCAATCTATTCCTATCATGATTCGTGGTTTTATAATTACAAGTTTAATCCCTAGACCTATACGTCCACCTCTCATTGACAGACTAAACCATCTTCAAGAACTAAATCTCCATTGACTCTCAATCCTTCTGGATCAAATGGATGATTTAAATGTATAGTTACATCTAGAAGCTCCCCCATAGATTCAATCTCCCAAACACCCTTTTTCAAAAGCCCAGGATCTTCAATTTCCTCAGTGGAAAGTTTCACGTAGCCGTAACCGATGGCTAGACCGAGCGAAAATGCATAATCAGCTCTCCTGAGGAACCCAACGGGAGAGCAATCACGCCATATGCCTTCATTGCCCCACAGAGGCTTCGAAGGGTCCTTTAGAGTAAAAGTCATTAGCTTCTTATGAACCACAGAGGATTGTTGCCTCTCAAGGGCTTCACGACCTAAGAAATTCATTCTTGTGTTCAGTTTGCAGGATGAGGTTAGGCCAGCTTCTAGTGGAGTATCGTCAGGTCTGGTATCCGTGTGCCAGTTTCTCTCACCCTGTGAAGTGGTCAGTGAGAAAACTAGAGAGAAATTAATGCTATTATCTTTTTCCTTAAGTATATCTTTATTTTAGTCATCTTTGGAAATAATGAATCTGTTCTCGTAATCGTCATGAATATAATTTATATAGAAAATTATGTGATTCACTACTGAGTCGTGGAGTATGATATTGGTATTGTAATTATTAAGCCAACAATAATTTAAGATTCAGATTTCCTTTTACCATAGATGTATCTGCAAGTATAAATAATCAAATCTAAAGAGTATATATATATATATATATATATATATATATATAGAAACTATTCTAAACATCAATTGTGGAATTCAATTCTCTCCATCTGAATTGGGAGATTAGAGCAAACCTAACAGGTAGAAGTTCTGGGTTTCATACAGATCCTGTTTTGATTTTGAGTTTACAATAATAATCAAGCCAAAGGCAAATAGAAAAAGGAATGCTGAAAAATTTTGTAAGTTTTATATGATAATAGAACCATATTAATTAAATTAATAACAACCTTTTCTGCAGATAGAGATTCCAAGGCCCGATAACCAGCGTTGACTAGACCGAATGGTTTACCAACATCCATCAGTGCTTCGTATATCGGTTGAGCTGACTTATTTGGCATGTGGAGCTCCCATCCTGATAGCAAACATTTTGAAATCAAAAGGTTAGCATGGAATGGGCAGCCTTTGGTAAACAAAATGAGATTATGAAAAGTAAATCACCCTTCCTCTAAAACAGTTGATCCTATCAGTTTTAATTTATGCATCAGAGAAACTTGGAGCCTCATTAAGGGCTTAGAACATAAGCTAGTTATAACTCAGGGAGCTATGGAAAGAATAATGAAGGGAATAACACTAAGAGACAGAAAAAGAGCAACATGGATACGAGAGCAAACTAAAGTAGAGGATATTTTAATATGTAGGAAAAAGAAATGGACAGAGATTATGAAAATTAAATCGCCACTTCCTCTAAAAAGTAAAGTATCTAACCAGGTGATCCTATCAGTTTTAGCTTATGCATCAGAAACTTGGGGCCTCATTAAGGCTTTAGAACATAAGCTAGTTATAACTCAGGGAGCTATGGAAAGAATAATGAAGGGAATAACACTAAGAGACAGAAAAAGGGCAACATGGATACGAGAGCAAACTAAAGTAAAGGATATCTTAACATGTAAGAAAAGAAATGGACATGGGCAGGACATAATGAGAATGGTCATTAAGAATAAAACAGAATGGGTCCCTAGAGATTGCAAAAGAAGCAGGGGAAAGAAGAGAAGACAATGGGTTGACGAGTTAAGAAAATGTGTGGGTGTGGACTGGCATCGAAAGATCATGAACAGATGCAAGTGCTAGTACATGTCAGAATTCTTTGTTCTGCAGTACACTAGTAACAGCTGATGATGGGTCCCTAAAGATTGCAAAAGAAGCATGGAAAGGAAGAGAAGACTATGGATTGACGAGTTAAGAAAATATGTGGGTGTGGACTGGCATTGAAAGATCATGAACAGATGGAAATGCAAGTATATGTCTGAATCCTTTGTTCTGCAGTACACTAGCAATAGCTGATGATGATGATAATGATGATATACACCGTTGTTTCATGACAAATAAGACCCTACCTTCACAATACCTCTAATACCTATTTAACTTTTCCAGGTCTAACTCTTATTTTTTCTTTATCTAAGGATTCCAGATTATGTATCCTTTCCAACAACTTACTGCTCTCCATTCTTCCCACATAACCAAACCATCACAAAAAAATTTCCAACAACTTACTGCTCTCCATTCTTCCCACATAACCAAACCATCACAAAAAAATTACAATCCATTCATTCAACTTCAGTGACCTTTCTCCCAACTTCCATCTATCTTTATTCTTTTTTTATCTTTTCAGTATCCCTTATGCCAAATTGGAACAGAAGGAGTTCATCCAATCAGTCTCATCTTTCTTTCTTCACTTTGTATTCAACATCTACATCTACTTCCACAAAGGAGAGTTGGCTCAACGACTTCTCTCATTCCCACCTTGGGTTTCTTTAGGGACTCAAAGATTCTTCCAAATTTTCTATGACATACTTCTGATCTCATCCTACAACCATATGCTGCATTTACTTTAAAATACTTTCAGTAATCACTCTAAATCTTACAACAATCACTTCAGCTCATCAAATACAAGAATAATTATACAATCAAGTGTCTATTTACCCATTTCTCCAGTAGATGTCACCCTCCGTGCCAGAACAGTTTCGCCACAAACAGAAAGAACTTTCTGAGTAGACACTGGAAAAGAAGCATTGTTAAACGTTGCGTCAGACAGCCTCTGCAGTATCTGTCTGCTCTCCGGGCCTTGTACTGAAAGAACTGATATGTTATCTGTATGGTTGACAATCTCCACGTCCCATCGATGCGTCCTTATTTCTTTAAGTAAATGAGAGAGGACGTGGTACTCAACTTGGCAGTCTGATGTCAGGTAGAAACTTCTGCTTGTAAATGGCTGGCCAAATACAACTTCTTCTTCACCATTGAATATGCTCTGTGGTAGATGGATGAATTCAACACTGTGTGTAGGCTTTTGAGCTCACATATATGGGCGTTTGTGCCTTCATGCAGGCATATGTTGGTTAAAATGTCTCTATGACTCTGTTCTTCAATCCTTTTAGTTTCTGAGACCACTAACTCTTGTCTGATGGAAACTATAATTCAAACCTTATCTTAAAATATTAAGTTCTAATATTAAGATGATACTACAATGACTGCTATGATAAGGATCCTAAGAGATCTTAGTAACTATGAAGCATAAAAAACAAAATTTTACTGTAGAAAAATAGACACTTTACCACATTTAGAAGCCCTTCAACACCTCCCATCTTGTTGAGCAAGCACGTGTAAACACTCGTCCCTGGTTCCCTGCTGACGTCAGCTGTGAACAGCCAATCAGCGGCCACCTGAGCATCAGGTCCCGTCAGGCAAAACTTTGCCAGATGAGACAGATCAAAGATGGCAGCTTTGTTGCGGCAACTCAGACATTCTTTCCTTAGCTGTTAAACCATAGGAGAACTCATTAACATTAATTTTTCTATATCAAATATTCTATATGTTTTGTTCATTAATTATCATATATAATTTATTTATTTCCTAGTTTCCTTTCCTCTCCAGGCAATTTTCCCTGTTGGAGCCCTTGAGCCTGTAGCATCCTGGTTTTCCAACAAGGGTTGTGGGTTAGGTAGTAATGATCATAATAATAACCAGTATATTATTCTTTTATTAATATTGAAAGCACATGCATTATCAGTAGACCTACTCTAGTTGGTAAGAATGGAATTTTCAAATTTCGTAATCAATTATCAATAAATGGATATACCTAGTTCAATTTTTCACAAACTATGAAGATACTCTACCTTATTAGTGCAATTTAATCAATGTGTAATTTGGGTATTGCTCGTATATCAAATCTAAAAATTTAAGGCATACTTAGCTTACTACATCGTGATGCATTGGAAGATCAAAAGTATGGTCGTGTTTAAGAGCGTCGCAGTATCTCTGGTCAGTATTAACTTGCTTGTCATACGCTCCATACCAATCATAAGGCTGCACATGAGATGGATGGCTATTGAACCATCCAGGTTTCTCCCATCCATGACTTTCCTGGAACACACAGCCTTGCTTTTCCAAGACCTGGAAAGATATTCAATAACTGCATATCATTAAAATCTTCTTTTAGTATTATAGCATTATGACCAACTGCATGGCCACTCAAGCGCTCATGCGACTCTTCATAGGTATGTTGTACGGATTTTATCTAGACCGTGGTTGTACATATTGGGTCCTTTGACTGGTGAGATAGTATTACATTCAATCCCTCTCTAGTTATGGCTCATTTTTTTCATTTGCTTACACATACAAGAAATAGTCTGGCCTATTCTGTCCACATTCTCCTCTTTCCTAATAGCCTACACCTGACAACACTTAGGATAACCAAAGGGAAGGGGTTAACTAATGCAGTGTAATTGTTCAGTGGCTACTTTCTGCTTGGTAATAGTAGAAGAGACTCTTCGGCCATGGTAAGTATCTCTTCTAGAAGAAAAACACTTCAAAATCAAACCATATAGTTCTCTAGTCTTGGATAGTGCCATAGTCTGCGTAATACAGTCTGCCACTGTCTTTAAGTTAGAGTTGCATTGCTTGAGGGGTATAATCAGGAACACTTTACTTTTTTTATTTTCTTTCCTCACTGGGCTATTTTCCCTGTTGGAGCCCTTGGATTTATAGCATCCTGCTCTTCCAACTAGTGTTGTAGGCTAGGTAGTAGTAATAATAATGATATAAGTCTACACCTATTGTTTAACAAACGAATAAACGATAGATTTAAAATCGCATCCATATACTGCGTTCTGTACTTGACAGCATCACCATTAATCTTTCTTTTTAATTAGTATAAACATAAAATCTTTAATTAAATGACTTTTTACTCACCTCATGCAAAGGAGACAGTCTCTGACCCCGACCGGCAAGAGGTTCGTTATGTTTGTATTTGACAGAATAGCGATTCATGAAACACTCGTGGGATTTGGCGTGGACCCAATGTTTGTTAGAATTCAAGGGCTTGTGGAACCTACGAGGAGATAATAATAATAATAATAATAATAATGATAATAATAATAATAATAATAATAATAATAACTAGCAGAACCCGTGTAAATTACACGAAATGATATTTTCAATACTAATTATCTAGTTCCTAACCTATATATGTTTGAATAAAATGTCCCGAGATTAATTTTATAATCTAGGTTATGGATCTTGATAGAACTAAATTTTTTGTCTAATATTTAAAAAGTGTCAGGTGCTAAAGACAAAATTGGGAAAAATATATAAGATGTGCTTTGGTTAAGTCATCAAAGTCTAATGTAAATTTGTAAGAGTATACCCTGAAATTATTTCCGTTTTCTTTAAAGCGTGAATTTGTAAGAATATACCGTGAAATTATTTCTGTTTTCTTTAAAGCGTGACACAAAATAAATAACACACACGCTATCGTATTAATATATAGATAATAATAATAATAATAATAATAATAATAATAATAATAATGATAATAATGATAATAACATATTTTCTATATTGTCCTGTTACAGTAGTCTTATACTTAGCAACATCTTCATCTCCAGAGATTCTCTGGACACTGCTGTATCTTCACCTGCGAATGTCGTAACTAAACATATCGACCTCAGGTCGTCCATGAATGACCCATTTGGCCATCTGTTGACCCAATCCTCCTCCCAGCATCATGCATGTTCCATTTCCTCCGCAGAAGTGAAAGAAGCCTTCTACAGTTGGGTCTTCTCCTGACGAAGTAAAATGGCAAATGTCCTTAACAGGAGTAAGGGTGGGCTTTTCTTATGTGGGTCTGTTGGTTTTAGTTAGTTTACTACTCAAACAAGATATCTTTAAGATATGTGCGTAATTTGACGAGCAGGTTACTGGAATAAATACTTCTTAAATGTTGTACAGTATAATGGGATTCAAGTATATTTGAGTGCTAGACACAGGTGAATTTACAATGTCTATATTCAAAGTTATATCTATCCATGTAGTTATCAAAAAAAAATCCAAAAATAAGGCTGACCATGAATCATGATTCCCCAAACTGTAAATTCTAAGACATATAAAGCCCTACCTAAAATAGGCTTTATATCAGGGGTAAAGCTTTCTGGTCCACAGATCGTCGACTTTATCCCCGCAGATTCGAGTGCTGGTATCCGGTTCACACTCTTCTCAAAAACTTCGCCAAAAACGTCCCATTTCAGATCATACAGCATAAAAGGGGAATCAGTCGCTAGCTAGATTACAGAGAGTGCACAAGGCAGTTGTCAGTCCAGTAATGATATATGGATTAGAAGCAGTACTACTATAGTAAATAAAAGGAAGAAGGTTGGACACAGGGGAGTCAGACCTTGCTAGCTGGATTGCAGAGTGCTTAAGTCACTTGTCAGATCAGTAATGACATATGGATTGGAAGCAGTAGCCTACTACTATAGTAAATAAAGAGAAGAAAGTTGGACACAGGGGAGTCAGTCGCTAACTGGATTGCAGAGAGGGCATAAGGCATTATCAAACCAGTAATGACATACATATTGGAACCAATGCTACTATAGTAGATAAAAGGAAGAAAGTTGAACACAGGGGAGTTAGTTGAACACGGAGAAGTCAGTAGAGAGCTGGATTACAGAGTGAACAAGGCAGTTGTCAGCCCAGTAAATGACATATGGATTGAAACCAGCACTATTATAGTAATAGAGGGAAGAAAGTTGGAAGTAATTGACATGAGGATGCTTAGGTGGATGAGCAGAGCAACCAGAATGGACAGGGTTAGAGATGAACATACTAATTGGATGGTAAAGGTCATTGAAGCATCAAGGAAAGTGCAACAGGCAATGCTGAGATGGTATGGCAGCTTGATGAGAAGAGAAGAGCAACAAGTGACAAGAAAATTGAGGGAAGTGGAGGTGGATGGATCACAAAGAAGAGGAAGACCTTAGACCAGGTGGAAAGATTGCATTGATGATATGAGGGAGAAAAGAATACAGGAGGAAACGACACAGAAGAGAGGTAGATGGAAAATCTCATTAAAAAGGGTGACTCTAAATAGGGTTTCAGCTAGGAAGAAGATGATTATTTATGATACTAACACTAAACACTGGTTCCTCCTTAGAAGATAGGACATACAACCAAGCTAAAATCTCACCTTTTCCACTAGAACGGGACTTTTCTCAAAACCCGTAACAGCTAGTGAATCTCCGTGAACTTTCAGCACGGCAGATGCAGCCGGTTCGCGAACATTAGGCGTGTTTTTGATTCCCGGGATTTTCTCCGTGAAAATGATTGAATGTTCCACTATAGTCAACGGCAATTCTACTCCGACCATTTTGGCTATGTGGTTACCCCAGCTTCCTGGAAAAGGAGTGAGTGTGAAATCTTATAAACATATTCTCTACATTGAGTTAGTTTGTATGGAAGCATAAAAACTTTCTATAGTTTCATGTAATAATTTCTCAAGTATGTAGGCCTATATACATTTATGCTCATTTTTTATATTGAATGAAGATGAAAACAGAGTTTGGTGATAGTAGGCCTAAATGCTAGTTAGAAAATGAATCCTAGATTTGATGAAGATGAACACAAAATTTGGAGATAGTAAGCCTAAATGCTAGTTAAATGCTAGTTAGAAAATGAAGTTATAGATTTGATGAAGATGAACACAAAGTTTGGTGATAGTAGGCCTAAATGCTAGTTGAAAAATAATGTTATAGATTTGATGAAGATGAACACAAAGTTTGGTGATAATATGCCTTTATGCTAGTTAGAAAATAGTCATAGATAAGTCAATAATAAGTAAACTATTTTGACCGTCATCTGATACTCCTGTTTTGTATTTTATGTTTATAAATATATTCTTAGCCTGTTATAGGCCTACACTTGAAGTGTCTTCAATAAAAAAGGGGTAGGCCTATGTTATGAGGTTGTTACTTATAATTTAAGCCTTTCATACGATCATAAACCAAATGCTTATAAATGTATTTCTGAGAGAGAGAGAGAGAGAGAGAGAGAGAGAGAGAGAGAGAGAGAGAGAGAGAGAGAGAGAGAGAGAGAGAGAAAGAGAGAGAGAGAGAGAGAACTCGTCCTTCAAAATCAGGAACAAAAACGAACAAGACCTGGTCACTACAAAAACAGGTAATTAAGAGAGAGAGAGAGAGAGAGAGAGAGAGAGAGAGAGAGAGAGAGAGAGAGAGAGAGAGAGAGAGAGAGAGAGAGGTGTCTCACCAGCAGCATTGACAACAGCGTTTGTCCTGACGACCCCAAGAGGTGTATGTACTTCTGTGACTCTTTTCCCGCCAAGGAGTTTTTCAGCCGTGCAAATGTCCGTCACTGGGCAATTTTCGTAGACCTTGGCTCCTGCTCTCCTTGCAGCTCGTGTGAGAGCCGTGCAAAACCCACTTGGGTCCATTGTTCCTGAAGATAATGTTTTGTATGAATGTGTGTTTCAGTATTTCAACATGGGGCGTAGTATGACTAGGCCTAGGCTACAACATAAGTAGCCGTTTTAGTCCACTGGAAGACGAAAGCCTCAGACATTATTATTATTATTATTATTATTATTATTATTATTATTATTATTATTATTATTATTATTATTATTATTACTAGGCCTACTACTAGTAAGCAACAGTCCTCGTTGGAAAAGCAGGATGCTATAAACCCAAGGGCTCCAACCGGTTAAAAATAGCCCAGCGAGTTAAGAAAATAAGTAAATAAATAAAATACATGAGAAATAATGAACAATTAAAATAAAATATTATGAGAGAAGTAACAACAATAAAACAGATCTTTCTTAGATAAACTATAAAAAAAAAGATTTATTTCAGCCTATTCAACTTAAAATCATTTGCTGCAACTTTGAACTTTTGAAGTTCTATATAAACCATTCCATAGACTAATAATAAAAACATATTTTTAGTTATCTTATAATTAATACGTTTACTGTAGTGCTGTAAGCTCTCTCTGTATTCTAAAGACTTAAAATTACCATCTCTGGGGCTGTAGAGCGTTCCAACAATATCGCTGGTGTTCATCAAAGGATGTACTTCACTGGTTTCCTTTGGATCTAGGATGTAAGTTTCAATTCCCTGCGTCCTACCAAGGGACATCAGTCTTTTATATTCGTCCAGGCGATTCTGAAAAAGGTGTAGTGACAAATTAGTCTTTCATATTTTCTTGGTAGGCCTGTTTGTTTACAAGACCACGATATACTGCCAAATTTTGCAAATCTATTGTTTTCCTCTATTACTTTTTCATAATTTAAAACAATTCGCCACATGGGAAACAAGTTGAAATTATATATATATATATATATATATATATATATATATATATATATATATATATATATATATATATATATATATATAAATAACTAGAATTATATAAAAAAAAGTAGCCTGGTTTCCTCACTAAACGACCTGGGTGCCAGCGTATATTTGATACATATTGAAAATATATACTAAATTAAAAATAAATTAATTACTCAAAAGTGTCCATAAAAAATAATATTCACAAATATTGACACTTTTGAGTAATTACTTCATTTCTATCTAATATATATTTTGAATATATATCAAATGAACGCTGGCATCATGAACTGTTTGGTTGACTATGTTGACGATTTCAGTTCCAGGTCGTTTAGTAAAGAAACCAGGCTAGTTTTTTATATCATTCTATATTTCTTTATATTTTCAATTAGTTTCCCATATGCCAAATTGTTTGGAATTATGAAAAAAAAATAAGAGGAAAACAATAGCTTTGCATAATTTGGCAGTATATGTATTTATCATGAATGGTAGGTAAATCAGTTGTTGTTTGCGGATGATACTGTACTGGTAGCAGACACAGAAGAGAAGCTTGACCGACTAGTGACAGAATTTGGAAGGGTGTGTGAGAGAAGGAAGTTGAGAGTTAATGTGGGTAAGAGTAAGGTTATGAGATGTACAAGAAGGGAAGGTGGTGCAAGGTTGAATGTCATGTTGAATGGAGAGTTACTTGAGGAGGTGGATCAGTTTAAGTACTTGGGGTCTGTTGTTGCAGCAAATGGTGGAGTGGAAGCAGATGTACGTCAGAGAGTGAATGAAGGTTGCAAAGTGTTGGGGGCAGTTAAGGGAGTAGTAAAAAATAGAGGGTTGGGCATGAATGTAAAGAGAGTTCTATATGAGAAAGTGATTGTACCAACTGTGATGTATGGATCGGAGTTGTGGGGAATGAAAGTGATGGAGAGACAGAAATTGAATGTGTTTGAGATGAAGTGTCTGAGGAGTATGGCTGGTGTATCTCGAGTAGATAGGGTTAGGAACGAAGTGGTGAGGGTGAGAACGGGTGTAAGAAATGAGTTAGCGGCTAGAGTGGATATGAATGTGTTGAGGTGGTTTGGCCATGTTGAGAGAATGGAAAATGGCTGTCTGCTAAAGAAGGTGATGAATGCAAGAGTTGATGGGAGAAGTACAAGAGAAAGGCCAAGGTTTGGGTGGATGGATGGTGTGAAGAAAGCTCTGGGTGATAGGAGGATAGATGTGAGAGAGGCAAGAGAGCGTGCTAGAAATAGGAATGAATGGCGAGCGATTGTGACGCAGTTCCGGTAGGCCCTGCTGCTTCCTCCGGTGCCTTAGATGACCGCGGAGGTAGCAGCAGTAGGGGACTCAGCAGTATGAAGCTTCATCTGTGGTGGAAATGTGGGAGGTTGGGCTGTGGCACCCTAGCAGTACCAGCTGAACTCGGCTGAGTCCCTGGTTAGGCTGGAGGAACGTAGAGAGTAGAGGTCCCCTTTTTGTTTTGTTTCTTGTTGTTGTCGGCTACCCCCCAAAATTGGGGGAAGTGCCTTTGGTATATGTATGTATATGGAGAGCGTGGTCTTGTAAACAAATCCCATTTTCTTTATATGTGTATGTAGATGTCTTCTAATTCCATTAACTTGTTTTTGAGTTTAGTTGATGGTTTCTTGTCATTTTGTGATAATAGTCTTGAGATATCTTATATTTCTATTCATTATTTCTCATGTAGGCTACAGTTTAGTTATCTGCTTATTTCCTTTCCTCACTGGGTTATTTTTCCCTGTTGGAGCCCTTAGACTTATAGCATCCTGATTTTCCGATTAGGGTTGTAGCTTGATTAATAATAATAGTAATAATAATAATAATAAGTCTAGTTTTAGCTTTTTTATTATTCATGATTAGGCCTATATTTCCAGCTGACGTCGGAGACTTATAGCATCCTGATTTTCCAATTAGGGTTGTAGCTCAATTAATAATAATAATAATAATAATAATAATAATAATAATAATAATAATAATAATAATCATGTCTAGATTTAGCTTTTTTGTTATTCATGATTAGGCCTACATTTCCAGCTGACGCTGTGTGTGCATGACAATAAGTTATTAAAAATTCAATATTTGGATAAAAAATAAATCCAAAGCAACTAAATTTCAATAATAAACACACACCTGTCATCCACACGATATCCTATATCCTAAACTCGGATGTATTTAGACAGTTAGCCTACACAGGAGGAAACATATTATCAGAACACGTGTTTTATCTGGGTCTCACCCAGTGTTGCCAGGTGCATTAGTGTTAAAATCCCCAAATCTCGTAATAAAGATTCCCCAAACAAACCAAAATTCCCTATTTCCACAAATATATATATTCTTCTGATCTTGTAGGCTTTTATAACATAGAAATTACTCACTATACTTCACGTTAGTGCAAGTAAATTAATTGCAACAATGTAAAGGTTAATTATCTCTGTTGCTTTCTTCATAGAAATTTGTACAGAATACCCCATCAGACACCAAAAATTCTCAAATCTAGGGATAAATTCCCGTATCTAGCAACACTGGTCTCACCTTACACTGGGCAACCATCAACCCTCCATTCATGATCCATCCTGGATTGATACCTGTCTCGTCTTCCAATCCTAGAAGGAGGTCTCTCGTGGTGCGAATCAGTTGTGTGTCAACGTCAGAGTGTCGAAGTTCAAAAAGGAGTCCTGCTGTGTGCCATGTTGTTCCTGATATATATATATATATATATATATATATATATATATATATATATATATATATATATATATATATATATATATATATATATATATATATATATAAACAGCAAGGAAGAAGAAAATAGAGTTTAGGCCTACGGGTAAATTAAGTTTAGTCCTGGTTATTATTATTATTATTATTATTATTATTATTATTATCATTATTATTATTATTAGCTAAGCTACAACCCTAGTTGGAAAAGCAGGATGCTATAAGCATAAGGGCTCCAACAGGGAAAATAGCCAAGCGAGGAAAGGAAACAAGGATGAAATATTTTAAGAAGAGTAGCATTAAATAAATATCTCATATATAAATTATAAAAACTTTAACAAAATAAGAGGAAGTGATATAAAATAGAATAGTGTACCCAAGTGTATACTCAAGGAAGAGAGCACTAACCCAAGACAGTGGAACACCATGGTACAGAGGCTATGGCACTATCCAAGACTAATATTAGAAAAAAAAAACATTAACATTAAAACATAATTAATAGACTAAAAATAAAAGACTTATGTCAGCCTGTTCAACATAAAAACATTTGCTGCGAGTTTGAACTTTTGAAGTTCTACTGGTTATTCTTATTTAAGAGTATAGAGTATCTGTACTGCAATTTGTTCAGTGTACTTTCCTCTTGGTAAGGGTAGAAGAGACTCTTTAGCTGTGGTAAGCAGCTCTTCTAGGAGAAGGACACTCCAATATTAAACCACTGTTCTCTAGTCTTGGGTAGTGCCATAGCCTCTGTACCATGGTCTTCCACTGTCTTGGGTTGGAGTTCTCTTGCTTGATGGTACACTCAGGCACACTATTCTATCTTATTTTTTTTTTCTTCCTCTTGTTTTTTTGAAATGGTGTGTTGGGCAGGCTTAATAAAAGGGCCATGGATGCCTGGTGGTTTATCAAGAGGTTGTCTTTTCCTTTTTCTGATTCTTTTTCTTCTCAAAACCATCCTTACTGTCCTCCCTTCAGTTGAAGTGGCTATCCTGGAGGGTATTTAGCCTTGCATGGTGTATCGGCTCCTCCATGTTGACCAGTTTTTCCGACTTTTTACTATAGTCTATGGGTATCATCAATCACTTTGTTTATAATTCTGTACGTATTGTTTTTGTTATAATTCTTGTTAATCTAGTTTTTAAGTATGATGTCTCTTTTTTATTTCTATTAATTCTTATGCTGTCTGGAGACATTGAGCGAAATCCGGGACCAGTACGTCCTAGATTTCGTCAATGTCGTCTTCTGTATTGCAATATTCGTGGTCTTCATGCAAATATCCAAGACCTTACAGTTGCGTCCAGACAGTATGATATTCTTTTGTGCTCAGAAACTTTGGTTTCTAATATGAGGCACTCATCTGAGCTCCTTATAACTGGTTTTAAGAAGCCAATAATGTTGAAACGTGATGCCATCCCTAGGGCCAGGGGAATGGCGGTGTATATTAGGACCGAGTACCCTGCTTCTCATAAGTCCTGCTATCAATGTGGATGTCATGAGATTCAGGTAATAAAAGTTTGTGGCAAGCATAACAACTTTTATTTATGTTCGATCTACCGGAATCCAAACATGGATGATTCTATCTTCGATTGTCTTCTTACCATTATGGCTAAGATACAAGAAGATGATAGAAAGGCTTCTTTTGTCTTTGTTGGTGATTTTAATGCTCACCATAGGGAGTGGTTAAGTTCTATCTCTCCTACCGATCGCCATGGCTTAAGAGCTTTAGACTTTGCCTCTGAATCAGGCTGTGAGCAAATCATAAATGAAGCTACTCACAGGTCTGGTAATTGCTTGGACCTCGTATACACTGACTCCCCTGGCGTTATAACTGGTAAGGTTGGTTCTCCAGTCGGGACATCTGATCATGCCTTGATTTCATTATTAGTGAAGACTGAGCAGCCTGTCCCTGATATATCATATTCTTGTAAAATTTATATGAAATCCCAAGCAGACTGGAATGGGATTTTACATGATCTTTTGTGCTTGAATTGGTCACAATTATATAATAGTGTAGATCCTGTTGTCCCTTTGAATGAGAATCTAGTCAACATAATTGATAGGCGTATCCCTTCTCGAGTGCTAAGGTACCGAGTGAAGGACAAACCGTGGTTCAATGATGATTGTAGACGTGCTTTTTTGGAGAAGCAGGAGGCCTATCAACTTTGGAAGGGTAACAGATCAGATTTGACCTGGAACAACTATACTCAGCTTCGAACTTTTGCTCAGAGAGTTTATGCCTCAGCTGAAAAGGAGTACAATTTAACCATAAAAGAAACACTTTCTGGTACAACTCAGGAACATAAATGGTGGTCTACCCTTAAATCTGCACTCTTTGGTGTAGATGCAACAGTTCCTCCTTTACTTAAACCAGATGGCTCAGTCACTCACTGTCCAAAGGAAAAAGCAACCCTTTTGGCTGATGTTTTTGACAGTAAACAGAGTAATGAAAAACTTGAACTTCCTCATTCCTGTTTTCCTGAGGCTAAACTAACTAGTTTAGCTTTTCGATCTCGTGAGATTAAAGCTCTGTTGATGGACCTTGATGCTTATGGAGGTGTAGACCCAAATGGTATTTTTCCTTTGTTTTTTATAAAGACAGCAGATTTCTTAGCTCCAAAGTTATCTGTTATTTTGCGCAAGTTAGCAAGAAGAGGAGCTTTTAGCACTAGTTGGAGAATTGGTAATGTTACTCCTCTATGTAAATGTGTTTGTGGTAGCTCAAGTCCCACTGATTACCGCCCAATTTCCATAACTCCCATATTATCTAAAGTTTTTGAACGTCTTCTGGCAAAACGTCTTAATAGGTTTGCTGAAGGTAATCATCTACTCCCTAGTTTGCAATTTGGTTTTCGTAAAGGCCTTGGAGCATGTGATGCCCTTCTTACAATCTCCAATGCTGTACAGAAATCCCTTGATTGTGGTCGGGAAGTTCGTATGATTGGCCTTGATTTTAGTGCTGCCTTTGACCGTGTTAATCATGAGGCCCTTGTTTTCAAACTGAAACAGTTGGGAGTGGGTGGGTCGTTTCTTAGCATTATTATTGATTTTTTTAAGTAATAGATCTCAAAGAGTTGTTGTTGATGGGCACCATAGTGATTATAGGAATGTGATATCCGGTGTTCCACAGGGTAGTGTTCTTGGCCCATTACTTTTTATACTATATACACATGACATGTGGTTTGGCCTAGAAAACAAGCTTGTTGCATATGCAGATGATGCTACTCTGTTTGCATCAATTCCATCCCCTGAATGTAGATCTAGGGTTGGTGAATCCCTTAATAGAGATTTAGCTAGAATTAGTGGATGGTGCAAATTATGGGGTATGAAGTTGAATCCTAACAAAACTCAAAGTATGATTGTAAGTAGGTCAAGGACGGTGGTTCCTCAACATCCGGATCTCAGTATTGATAATGTTTCTTTAAATATGTATGACTCTTTCAAAATTTTAGGTGTGATTCTCGACAGTAAATTTACTTTTGAGAAACATATAAGGTCTGTGTCTTCTTCAATTTCACAAAAAATAGGCTTATTGAGAAAGTCTTTCAAGATTTTCGGTGATCAATCTATTCTGAAGAAGTGTTTTAATTCTTTCATTCTACCTTGTTTTGAGTATTGTTCTCCTGTCTGGTCTTCAGCTGCTGATTCTCATCTTAATTTGTTGGACAGAAACTTACGGTCTATTAAATTTCTTATTCCTGATCTAGATATTAATCTCTGGCACCGTCGTTCAATTAGTTCATTATGCATGTTGCATAAGATTTTTCACAACTCTGACCATCCTTTGCATTCGGATCTCCCTGGACAATTCTATCCTGTTCGTAATACTAGGCAGGCAGTTAATTCTAATAGCCAGGCCTTCTCCATCACAAGGCTCAATACTACGCAGTACTCTAGAAGTTTTATTCCAGCTGTGACCAAGTTGTGGAATGATCTTCCTAATCGGGTGGTTGAATCAGTAGAACTTCAAGAGTTCAAAGTTGGAGCAAATGCTTTTTTGTTGACCAGGCGGACATAGTCTTTTTATAGTTTATTTATGACATATTTGTTTTTGATGTTGTTGATAGTTTATTATATGACATGTCTGTTTTGACGTTGTTTCTTATTTTAGAATGATTTATTGTTAATTTGTTCTCTTCATTTATTTATTTCCTTATTTCCTTTCCTCACTGGGCTATTTTTCCCTGTTGGAGCCCCTGGGCTTATAGCATCTTGCTTTTCCAACTAGGGTTGTAGCTTGGATAGTAATAATAATAATAATAATATCTCATTCGTCTTCTTAAGAACAAAATAATTTATTTTTTGTTCTCATCTATTTATTTTCAAAAACATATCGCATTTAACTTTTTTTTCTATTCCACCGTTATCTCTACATTAAGGGATCTCTCATTTATCTTTGGCCCTCAATAATCGTACAATTGTATTTAGGCCTATGATTGTGAATTGTGTTATAAACGATAACTTCCATCTTTCTTTATTGTAAGGACTAAAGTTTTCGTTCTCCTAAAGAAAAAATATGTAAATTTAATAGAATTGAGAAAATATCATTCGTCAAACTTGTGATACAAAGAGTAGGAGGAAAACCTTGACGATAGTCCAACCTACATTTTATTTCATATAACTATAAGCCAATGTCTATGCAAATCTATTTCAGTGATTAGTCAATACGAATACTAAACTGCTAAATGATAGATTAGGTCTATGTCGAAATTATTTAGTAAGTTTCATTGTTCCATGCACTGATTCTACAGAAACAAAGGTACCAACAACCCGTTAAGATACTACCGCTAGAGTTATGGGGTCCTTTGACTGACCAGACAGTACTACATTGGATCCTTCTCTTTGGTTACGGTTAATTTTCCATTTGCCTACATATACACCGAATAGTCTGGCCTATTCATTACATATTCTTCTCTATCCTCATACACCTGACAACACTGTGATTACCAAACAATTCTTCTTCACCCAAGGGGTTAACTACTGCAATGTAATTGTGCTGTGGCTATACTTTCCTCTTGGAAAGGGTAGAAGAGACTCTTTAGCTATGGTAAGCAGCTCTTCTAGGAGAAGGACACTCCAAAATCAAACCTTTGTTCTCTAATCTTGGGTAGTGCCTTAGCCTATGTACCATGGTCTTCTACTGTCTTGGGTTAAAGTTCTTTTGCTTGAGGGTACACTCGGGCACACTATTCTATCTTATTTCTCTTCCTCTTGTTTTGTTAAAGTTTTTATAGTATATATAGGAAATATTTATTTTAATGTTGTTACTGTTCTTAAGGTATTCTATTTTTCCTTGTTTCCTTTCCTCACTGAGCTATTTTCCCTGTTGGAGCCCCTGGGCTTATAGCATCCTGCTTTTCCAACTAGGGTTGTAGCTTAACAAGTAACAATAATAATAATACACAGATTCAACTGCCAAAACCAGTCCATCAGACTAGGCCTACACATACACAAACACATCCTTTTTCTAAATAGCCTCATACCCAAACCAGGGGCCTATGTAGCCCAAACCCTTAAATCTAATCTGACCCTTTTCTACTTAGCAATTACACCGTGACCACTTTTGAAAAGTAACAGAAATAAGAGAAAAATCTATTTTCACCTGAGGTAAGCTGATGAGCCTCCAGAAGAATAACATTATTAATGCCAAGTTTTGTCAGATAATAAAGGACATTGCATCCTAGCGAACCCCCGCCTATAACGACCACGTCAGCCTCGCTAGGTAGAGTAGCCTTGTCTGCAGCCAAAGATGAGAGATTTTTCAGTTCCTGAAATTGAAAAATTATAGAAATAGACTTAGTGAGAACACGATTTGCCAGGCAATCGCTGCTATGTGAATTCTAATTAAGTCTGTAGTGAAAGGGACTATTATTATTATTATTATTATTATTATTATTATTATTATTATTATTATTATTATTATTATTACTTGCTAAGCTACAACCCTAGTTGGAAAAGCAAGATGCTATAAGCCCAGGGGGCCCCAACAGGGAAAATAGCCCAGTGAGGACAAGAAACATGGAAAAATTTAATATTTTAAGAACAGTAACATTAAAATAAATAGTTCCTATATCAACTAGCATTAAGTTGGTGTTTAAATTGAATGGGCTAATTTTGGTAAGAAAACGTTTAACTAAGCACTTACTATTATGTGAAATTTACATGAATATGCAGTAAAAAAGATTAGCAATAATTAAATTGGTGTTTAAATTGAATACAACAATTTTTTAAAGAAAACGTTTAACTAAACACTTACTATTGTGTAAAATTTACTTAAATTTATAGTAAAAAAGGGGCTAGTAATTATTAAGTTTGTGTTCAAATTGTTGAATTATATCGAAATATATAGACACGCCTTTGGAGTTGAAATCTTGCCCTTCACTAACCTTGCCATACGCTGGATAATGAATAGGCCTACCATTATACCTTACATCATTTGCTTTCATGAAAAGGTTCCTGAAAACCTTCCCAAACTGGATATGACTCCGTCTTTTCCGGAATATTAATGTAGGCCTATTCATCTCTGAAGAGGCACCTTTGAAAACACAAAAATAAAAATAAGATATTTACTTTAGAAACTGGTTATTTTCGACCTGAGAGAAAGATGGACATTAGTCTCTCTCTCTCTCTCTCTCTCTCTCTCTCTCTCTCTCTCTCTCTCTCTCTCTCTCTCTCTCAGTGTACAAGCTCGTGTCTTGCATAATTTATGCAAACCAATCTCTCTCTCTCTCTCTCTCTCTCTCTCTCTCTCTCTCTCTCTCTCTCTCTCTTAGTGCACAAGCCCGTGTCTTGCATGATTTATGCAAGCCAATCTCTCTCTCTCTCTCTCTCTCTCTCTCTCTCTCTCTCTCTCTCTCTCTCTCTCTTGGTGCACAAGCCCGTGTTTTGCATAATTTATGCGAACCAATCTCTCTCTCTCTCTCTCTCTCTCTCTCTCTCTCTCTCTCTCTCTCTCTCTCTCTCTCTCTCTCTCTCCTGCAGGCTTTCAATAATATTTCAATTGATTTGGCACTGTGAAAAATATTACAAAGTATTAAAATAATATCAAAAAAATATTACGTTAAGGAAAATAATATAACAATCACAAGGTTAAAATGGAAAACATGAAAGATGAAAAGCATGTACGCCTATAGAGAAAAATATATAATTTTCGTGAATTTAGAATGAATATTAAAATACATAAATATTAATTTTAATGATTGAAACCAACCACTTACCTGCACTTTTAGAAATTTCAGGAAACTTGAATTATTGAAACTAAATAACTTTCAGAATCAGTTAACATTTATAACAATGTCTCTTCGTAATGAAAATAAGTAGTTTAACCTCAAGAAATTTCGTTATTTACAAAATCGAGACTCAAAGTCTCTAGGAGATTAAACATCAACTAATTTTAAAAACAAGATATGTGAATATCTCACTCGCGAGATTAGATATGATAACAAGGAGATTTCGCGGAGAGGCAATTTTTATAAGCTATCTGTGAGGTGATAATATAGCTCAGTGGTTCCCCCTGGGGGGAAATTTGAAGCTACCAGGGTGGAAATAATTACACTATCTACTAAATAAAGAATATCAGATGCCAAAACGAGCCATATTGATACACTTGTGCACAAGAAGCAGCCTCAACCTTCTCACTAATTCAATTTTGAAGTAGAAGAATAAACGAAAGTTTTTAATTTGCTACTAGCCGCTCTCCTTATACTGATAAACAAATAGTTACGGAGTAAAATGGATAAGCGGTTAGTAAGAACTAACCGCATAGCTATACTGATAAACATATAGTTAAAGAGTAAAATGGATAGAGAGCGGTTAGTAACAACTAACCGCATAGCTCTATATAAACAAATGGTTACAGAATAAAATGGATAGAGAGCGGTTAGTAACAACTAACCGCATAGCTCTATATAAACAAATAGTTACAGAGTACAATGTCTACAAAGCGGTTAGTAACAGCTAGCCGCATAGCTCTATATAAACAAATAGTTACGGAGTAAAATGCATAGAGAGCGGTTAGTAAGAACTAACTGCATAGCTGTATATAAACAAATAGTTACAGAGTAAAATGGATAGAGAGCGGTTAGTAACAACTAACCGCATAGCTCTATATAAACAAATAGTTACAGAGTAAAATGGATAGAGAGCAGTTAGTAACAACTAACCGCATAGCTCTATATAAACAAATAGTTACAGAGTACAATGTCTACAAAGCGGTTAGTAACAGCTAGCCGCATAGCTCTATATAAACAAATAGTTACGGAGTAAAATGCATAGAGAGCGGTTAGTAAGAACTAACCGCATAGCTCTATATAAACAAATAGTTACAGAGTAAAATGGATAGAGAGCGGTTAGTGACAACTACCCGCATAGCTCTATATAAACAAATAGTTACAGAGTAAAATGTCTACAAAGCGGTTAATAACAACTAGCCGCATAGCTCTATATAAACAAATAGTTACGGAGTAAAATGCATAGAGAGCGGTTAGTAAGAACTAACTGCATAGCTCTATATAAACAAATAGTTACAGAGTAAAATGGATAGAGAGCGGTTAGTAACAACTAACCGCATAGCTCTATATAAACAAATAGTTACAGAGTAGAATGTCTACAAAGCGGTTAGTAACAGCTAGCCGCATAGCTCTATATAAACAAATAGTTACGGAGTAAAATGCATAGAGAGCGGTTAGTAAGAACTAACCGCATAGCTCTATATAAACAAATAGTTACAGAGTAAAATGGATAGTGAGCGGTTAGTAACAACTAACCGCATAGCTCTATATAAACAAATAGTTACAGAGTAGAATGTCTAGAAAGCGGTTAGTAACAGCTAGCCGCATAGCTCTATATAAACAAATGGTTATGGAGTAAAATGCATAGAGAGCGGTTAGTAAGAACTAACCGCATAGCTCTATATAAACAAATAGTTACAGAGTAAAATGGATAGAGAGCGGTTAGTAACAACTAACCGCATAGCTCTATATAAACAAATGGTTACAGAGTAAAATGCATAGAGAGCGGTTAGTAACAACTAACCGCATAGCTCTATATAAACAAATGGTTACAGAGTAAAATGGATAGAGAGCGGTTAGTAACAACTAACCGCATAGCTCTATATAAACAAATGGTTACAGAGTAAAATGGATAGAGAGCGGTTAGTAACAACTAACCGCATAGCTCTATGGCTATGCGGTTAGTTGTTACCAACCGCTCTCTATCCATTTTACTCTGTAACTATTTGTTTATCAGTATAGCTATGCGGTTAGTTGTTACTAACCGCTCTCTATCCATTTTACTCTTTAACTATATGTTTATCAGTATAGCTATGCGGTTAGTTGTTACTAACCGCTCTCTCTCCATTTTACTCTGTAACTATTTGTTTATCAGTATAGCTATGCGGTTAGTTGTTACTAACCGCTCTCTATCCATTTTACTCTTTAACTATTTGTTTATCAGTATATTTGTATGATGGAAAAATGGATTAGTAAGTCGCCACAGTGTGTTTCAACTACTCTTTCCCTCATACACATGAAGGGGGAAATCTAGAGGGTTGCACTGGGTGCAAGGGGAAATGACAGGAAAAAGGTTGGGAACCACTGGGACTATAGCTATAGCTCATCTCAGTAGCCCTGTCTAGTAGGCTATATGCCACAACAATATCTGAGTAATTGCAGATAATGTCTTTATGTTGAACAGTCTCACATAAGTCTCTTTTTTATATTTTATATAATATATTGTAATATTGTTACTGTTCTTAAAACATTCTATTTTAACTGTTAATTACTTCTTTTGTAGTTTATTTGTTTCCTTATTTCCTTTCCTCACTGGGATATTTTCCTTGTTACAGCCCTTGGGCTTATAGCATCCTGTTTTTTTTTCAACAAGGGTTGTAGCTTATCTAATAATAATAATAATAATAATAATAATAATAGTAATAATAAAGGCTTATATCATCATGCTTTTCCAATTAGGGTTATAATAATAATAATAATAATAATAATATCATCATCATGTTTTTACAACTAGGGTTATAACAGCTAATAATAATAATAATAATAATAATAATAATAATAATAATAATAATAATAATAATAATAATAAAGGCTTATATCATCATGCTTTTCCAATTAGGATAATAATAATAATAATAATAATAATAATAATAATAATAATAATAATAATAAAGGCTTATATCATCATGCTTTCCCAACTAGGGTTATAACAGCTAATAATAATAACAATAACAACAACAACAACAACAATAATAATAATAATAATAATAATAATAATAATTAACATAAAAAGGTCTCCATTACTTAATCAGAGCAAATAATAGATATTATTTCAACCTGTGGACACAGACAGACAAAATCACTCACTCCTATCCGGATAAAGATATAATTATTCCTTTATCCTTTAAGCCGTATAGAGCTATGCAGTCTGGTGAAGCTGAAAGGTTTATGGTAAAGCACGTACTAATTTGCAATGGAATATTGTACACTTGTTGGTTACCGGCTTAACGGTAAAGGAGAAATAAGGGATATAACTCTTTCTATGATTTGATCTCTCTCTCTCTCTCTCTCTCTCTCTCTCTCTCTCTCTCTCTCTCTCTCTCTCTCTACAGTTGTTGGTTACCGGCTTAACGGTAAAGGAGAAATAAGGGATATAACTCTTTCTATGATTTGATCTCTCTCTCTCTCTCTCTCTCTCTCTCTCTCTCTCTCTCTCTCTCTCTCTCTCTCTCTCTCTCTCTCTCTACAGTTGTTGGTTACCGGCTTAACGGTAAAGGAGAAATAAGGGATATAACTCTTTCTATGATTTCTCTCTCTCTCTCTCTCTCTCTCTCTCTCTCTCTCTCTCTCTCTCTCTCTCTCTCTCTCTACAATTGTTGGTTACCGGCTTAACGGTAAAGGAGAAATAAGGGATGTAACTCTTTCTATGATTTGATCTCTCTCTCTCTCTCTCTCTCTCTCTCTCTCTCTCTCTCTCTCTCTACAGTTGTTGGTTACCGGCTTAACGGTAAAGGAGAAATAAGGGATATAACTCTTTCTATGATTTCTCTCTCTCTCTCTCTCTCTCTCTCTCTCTCTCTCTCTCTCTCTCTCTCTCTCTCTCTCATATATATATATATATATATATATATATATATATATATATATATATATATATATGAATTACACACATATACAACACACACACACACACACACACACACACACACACACGAGTTTGGAATTTGATAAGAGGAAACGCACATATCCTTAAACGTCACATGTAAAAATAATCCACAATTTACTGGACTTTAAACATATATAGCCTATACATATCGAAAGACACATCCATACAATAAAGATATTAAAAAAACAAAAAAAAATATATATAATCATAAACAATATATTAAAAAATAAAGTATAAACATCTTCAATCAAGCAAACTTTCATCGTTTTTAATTATCTGGTCTGATTTAGTCTCACGCTAAGGTGGGGGGGAGGAGGTTGGGTTGGGGGTAGGACGTCTCACTTTGGGGCGAGGTGGGGAGGGGGGGTGTTATGGCGTCCCTACGGGATCAACCGTTTCATGTACATACCCGGAGGTGTTTCAAACGGTCTTGCACTGATAACCACTTTAATCAAAGTGCCTGACTACATACTTTGGCACTGGTTGAATTAAAACGGTTGGGGAATATGAAATAAGGTGGTTGGTTTGATTAAAATTCTCTATGAAGATGCGTTGAAAAATTGCAGACATACAGAGTATGTACTGATGCGATGGAAAGACTTGGAAAGACGCACTCAATTGAGCAATATACGCTGCATATATATATATATATATATATATATATATATATATATATATATATAGAGAGAGAGAGAGAGAGAGAGAGAGAGAGAGAGAGAGAGAGAGAGAGAGAGAGAGAGAGAGAGAGAGAGAGAGAGAGAGAGAGAGACTAGTCCACAGCAGGACAAAAGCCTCAGACATGTTATTCCACTCGCGTTTGTTTATCAATACTAATTCATACCCTTAAATTATCTTAGGTCGTCAATCCATCGTTTTCTCTTCTTTCCCTGCTACTTTTACAATCTCTAGACACCTATTATGTTATTCCTAATATCCTTCAACTCCTAATATCTGTCATTCGTATTATATGTCATGCCCATGTCTATTATTTTTCTTACATGTTAGAATATCCACTGCTTTAGTTTGCTCTCATATCCATGTTGCTCTTTTTCTGTCTCTTAGTGTTATTCCCATCATTATTCTTTCCATTGGTCTTTGAGTTGTAACTAGCTTATGTTCCAAGGCTTGAGTAAAGTTCCAAGTTTCTGACATATATGTTAATGCTGGTAGGGCTATCTGATAAATATTTTTCATTTTAGAGAAAGTGGTAGTTTACTTTTCATAATCTCATATTGTTTACCAAAAGCTCTCTATCCCAGGCTTATATTCTTTTAATTTATGTTACATGTCTCACATATATCAATATATATATATATATATATATATATATATATATATATATATATATATATATATATATACACATATATATGTGTGTATATATATACATATATATATACATACATACATATTTGAGAAAAAAACTCTCAGAAGGATATTGGTAGTTAAATAGCAAGACGGGATTAGAAGATGAAACTATAAGAGAGATTACTCGAGTGCCATATATAGATGAGGTCATAATGAAGGGTAGATGGAGATGGTTTGGGCATGCTCTTCGCCCTCCCCAATAGAGATTAGTTCACCAACCGTTTATCCGAGGTCCACAAGGCACTAGAAGAGTTGAAAGATCCAGGCCTACATGGCCTATATATATATATATATATATATATATATATATATATATATATATATATATATATATATATATATATATATATATATGACTTCATTTCATTTGAAGAGACTAGGTCTCGATCCTAGTATGAGGTAGGTAGAAATTTATTTTGATATAAGCAGGATATTGTGTTGATTTTCATCCATATATATATATATATATATATATATATATATATATATATATATATATATATATATATATATATATATATATACATTATGTATATATAAATATATATACATATGTATATATATATATATATATATATATATATATATATATATATATATATATATATATATATATATATATATATATATATAATTTATAATTATAAACCTTTGAGTAATTTAATCCCCAGGAAATTATTATTATTATTATTATTATTATTATTATTATTATTATTATTATTATTATTATTATTATTATTCTAGCTTAATGCCTAGTTATGAGCTCTGGGTTAATTTTTCATGGTATTACTATGGTTATCAATTTAATTTACTTTCTTTTTGAAAAAATATAGAGATAATATATATCTAATTTGTGGATATCAATATTGGTGTAGACCTAGGCCTCGTTAATTTTATAAATTTGTAATGAAACTCACTTTTGTGTTCATATTGTTTTTATGAATTTTCTTATTAAATTTATTTCATTTTTAAGTTGTTTTATTGTAAATATAACAGTTTAATAGCGTTTTTGAAATTAAAATGTGTTAGAAAGTGTATCTCCATAAATGGAAAACTATTTCGAGGCACAGCCGAGAAAAGTGCCATCTATCTAAACCGAGGACTTTGACAGTTAAAAATATATAAATATATAATATATTACCAAATATTATATTAAAATTATTAAAATAATTTAATTTATAATTACTATGGTATCATTATCTTTAAGTTAAAACAACTTAAAATACAACAAAATATGTAGATATGGCACAGATGGTCTTGTTGATATGTGACGTCACTGTGGCTCTGCGCCTGCGCAGAATAGGAAGTCAGTCAGTCGTTGAAGTTTAAATTGTGGTCTTGTCTCGTGTGTTTGAAATATCCTTTTAATTCAGCCAAAATGACAGATCCATTTGTCCAGGTAAGACAGCGGATGGAATTTATTGTGTGAAAGAGTATTATGGAGTAGATGTGATTATAATGTACCGTAATTCTCTAAAATTACATGGTTTAAACAAGGTGGCTTGGAGGCATGTCTTCAAGACGCTAATCAGGTATACGGTAACTCAATTGGTATTCATGACAGGGTTTATGATAGATGCGTTTTTATTGTTGTTGTTCTTTTATATGTATTAAAACCTAAACTATTATCTATTTAAAGAACCTGTATCATTTTGATCTTTAACTGGTTTCAACGTACGGTTAATTATCGTAGGGAATTCGTCTATAGTTCATTCAACTTGACAGTTATCAAATTAATTATCGCAAATTAAATCTCTATTGGTTGTTGATTATGTGCAGTAAAAAAACCCGATTCGGTAACAAATACCAAGGTACGTTTTTAGTCGAATTAAGATCCGTACATTAGTTAGGTTTTTCATAGGCCTATTGGCCTACTCTCACAAGGCACACAAGAACTCGTAATCTTATTTTCACTCAAGTTAATAATACCAAATTATCTACATATTTTATTCAAATTGTCACATCCTCAACATCAACCTGTTAATTATATTACATTTTCAAGTTAGACCTGGAAGTTTTCTTATGTTAAGGCACAATTGCTTACGCCCATTATGGAGCATTTGTATATCATCGGCCAGTTCCTCCCGCGTGTATGAAAAATAGACACTGTCTAACTTAGATTTTCATCCCCACCTAACCTAATGTACGAGCCGTGTTCCTACCTGCTTACCTCCCGGGGGGAGGCTAACGCCCCCCTGCGACCCCCCTTACACTACCGTATTCGTAGACAGCCGTCATCATACATACAGGTGGCCGCTATCATGCTTACATCCCCATTTTATTGATGAGTATATATATTGACTATAATTATGTGGGAATATGTTAATTTCCGTAGGTCTTCTGATTTATTCGTATCCCCTAATAGTTACTTCACTTACTTTACTTTAAGGGCTGCTTATTTGGTCCCATACAGCAGGGGAACCCTACTCTACAGGATCTCCACGGTCGTTTTATGATGTTCATTCGGGAGCATTTAACATTTGACAATGCGTATTGCTCGCTTACTGTTTGATCATCACTGTCAAAACACACTCAGAATAAGAAAGTATTTGTTTCCTCTTGAAGGCCTTAATATCTTCAATTATCCAGTTGTCTCGTGGAAGCCTATTGTATAGTCTCGGGGCTGCATATTTAAAGGCTCTAGGGACATGAATCTAGGTTCAATCCCATCTTGATTATTGGTTGACCTTTGGAGAATGCAAGTTTGATAAATCTAGGGTAAAGTAATATTTTACTTTGAAGGTTGTGATTGATAATTGACAAAAAAACTTAACTAAAGTGATTGAGATTGCTGTTGCATTAGAATTCAAGTTACTTTGCCATCGAAATTCAACTAGGCATGAAAGATAAACATTCAAGAAATAGAATTGATATTATTATTATTACAAGCTAAGCTACAACCCTAGTTGGGAAAGCAAGGTGCTATAAGCCCAAGGACACCAACAGGGAAAAAATAGTCTAGTGAGGAAAGGAAATAAGGATGCAAACTACAAGAGAAGTAATAAACAATCAAAATAAAATATTTTAAGAACAGTAATAACATTATATTAGATATTTCATAATTAAACCATGAAAAATTAAAAAAGAAAAAGGAGATAGGACAGCATGCCTGAGTGTATCATTAAGCAAGAGAACTCAACCCCAAGACATTGAAAGAAGTAGCATCATCTGCATATGCAACGAGCTTGTTTTCTCGACCATAGCACAAAATACACTATGGTAAATAAATTCCGGGTGTATATGTATGATGACGGCTATGGCCTACAACCCCCTTATTTTCAACCCTATCCCCAAGAATACGGCAGTTTCAGGGGGTCGCATCTCTCCTTTAGGTAAGTAAGTAAGGACACGACTTGTAGGTTAGGTGGTGTTTTGTACACGTGGGAGGTCCTATCCGTCCGTATACAAAGGCTCCTAAATTTATCATCAGCATTATTGTTAGGTTGATATGTATTTGAATTTCATGTGGAACTGGAAGTTGCTATTGTAAATAGATCAGCTCTGGCTATTTTTGCATACTTATCGACGACTAATGGGGGCTGGGGCATAATAACTCGCATATAGAGAGACCAAAATGTGAACACCATTTCATGATATAGGTCCAGGGTTTGCAATTTATTAATTATTATTATTATTATCATTATTACTAGCCAAGCTACAGCCGTAGTTGGAAAAAACAAGATGCTATAAGCCCAAGGGCTCCAGTAAGGGAAAGTAGCCCACTGAGGAAAGGAAATAAATAAATGATGAGAACAAATTAACAATAAATCATTCTAAAAACAGTAACAACGTCAAAATAGACATGTCATATATTAACTATTAACGTCAAAAACAGATATGTCGTATATAAATTATAAAAAGCAGCTCTTCTGCCTTTTGTGTAACTTAATTATGAACTGGATTTTTTATCCAATTAGGAGCTTATTTGCTATCAAAGCGATCCTCGGTGAAGCAAAAACCATTTGAGGGACATGTTATAAATTAAAGGTAGTTTCAAGGTTTAAAGGCCGCTCATGAATGGCAGGGGCAAGGGACAGTGACATTGCCCTATCGAGGAGGACTGGCCTAGAGACTGACCATATATACATGATCAGGTTGTCTCTCGGATGGAAAGAGGACTCGAGTGTAAGCATGATATAAAACTTTCCGCTTCTGAAAATCTGAAGGAATTTATGTATGAGGAGTTGCTGATTTACAAATTTCTTTTTTCAGAGGATGATGGCCAGAAGTCAGGCCCGTCGACAAAACAAAGAAAATGCCATAGTGACAGATACAACACGTTCACGTTTAAAACAGATAAACTCCCTCTACTCTGGTAAGTGAGAAATAGTTTTGTTTAAACAGGTTTTTTTATGCCAATCTGTATTATTTTCAATTGACAATTGATTTTAATTAAATTTTAGAGAGATTGAGTACCCCACTTTCAATTGTATTAACAGTTAACCCTTTTACCCCCAGGCTATTTGGAAATTTCCAACCCTTAACCCCCAGGGGGTTATTTTTTTTTAAATTGCTCTAACAGGCTTAATTTTTGTCATAGAGAGGTCAGGTTGGTCTCATTCTCTAGGAAAATGCCTGAATTTTCTCAAAAAATTATCAAAAATATATTTTTATAGCATTTTTTTGCAAAGACGAACCGGTACGTCCATGGGGGTAAAGGCATGGCTTTTGTGAAACGTACCAGTACGTCCTTTGGGGGTAAAAGGGTTAACAGTTAAGAGATACGGTATGTGTTAGTGTAAAAATTTTTAATGTAAGCAGAGTATGTGCGATACTTATAAATGACATAAAAGTAATAGTCACTGCATAGAGAGAACAGAACACTGTACTTAAAAGAAATCAGAGACATGAAAGAATGTGAAAGGATTTTTAGCATTTTGGTTTAAAAGAAATGCTAGACTTGTGAATGATGGTACAGTACAGTGATTGGAAACATGGAGGCATATAGTATAGGCAAGCTTTGCTTGACTGTAGCATTGATATTATCGTACGAATGATCTGTCATGTTTGTCCTGCTCGGGTATTTGTATCTTAACATATAGGACAAGATTTTATGGAAGAGAAGTAGGAAATGCTATGAGAAAAAGGTGTTCAATGTTGTATTTATTTTTGCATCCACTTTATGAATTAAAGTAACATTACAGCAAGAAGTGTAGATTGAAGAAGGCCACTTTTTAATTTATAAAAGCCACCCATTTCAATGGATTATTTACTGAAGTAAGGGATTGAAAATATAATGCACTGATGGGTTAGGGGTTAAAGGTTAAACTGAAAATGTTGTAGTCATGGTGAAATTTATATTTTGAGTTAAAGAGTTAAAGATGATTGACAGAAAGTGTCCCTTGCAGAATGAAGTCTCGGTAATGAAAAAGGAAACAAACAGAGTTTACGAGAGAGATTATACAGTACTTTTGAGAATACAGTCGATTCATTAGAATAGAAGAAAATCCCTGGATTTTTCATTGCTATGTTCATGTCAAGCAAATGGAAATCATTTAAGACTTGTTCATGCTAGATTTGAAAATGTTAAACAGGTCCACAACTTAGAAACATTTGGAAATACAAACACAAATCCAACTGAAATGACACATATAAGATGAAGACATGTTGTAATTAAACTATTATATCATTTAATACAGTAAGCAATATATGTTTCATATGAAACCCGACTATTTGTTGACTTGTAGCTGGAATTCATAGGCATGGGATTCAGGTTAGGCCTACCCTAGCCCAAAATTTATCAAAATTTGAATTGCAAATAGCTTTTTTGAAACCAATTAAGTTTGTAAGTTAAGGACCTGTACATGGATTTGAAATTAATTTGCCAAATTGCTTGTTGGTTTCCACTACACAATATTCATATCTCATGCATTTGTTTATAATCAAAGCAATTTCAGCATATTTACATTGTGTGCTAGTTTAGCTATCCCCGGAATTAATGCATTTATTTATTTTTCATGAAATAGAGGAAAACCAACCAACACTTGGTCCATTAAGATCAAGTAATAGTGATCTTAAACCCCAGCAAGAACTCAGCCCAAAGAAGGTTGCAATTTCGCCAGTGAAGGAACCTGTGTGTTCCCCCTCGAAGTCTGAAGTAAATACCTCGCCCTCACGACTACGGTTGAATGCCTTGGCGAGAAGAACTCAAGAGCTGAATAATTGGGAGGATGACTATTCTTATCATTCCACTAGTCAAAGACCTCAGGTAGAAGTAGATGGTAGCAAAAGCCTTTCATCCCCTTCTCAAAAAAGGCATGTTGCGACTCACACTTTGCATGCATCTAACACTGTCGTAAATGGTTCAAAATATCCAGCGTCGGAGAAAAGCTCCCTGAACCCCACCGTGCTGAATGTTCCCAGTTTAGAATCTGCTATAGAAAGTACAAAGCCTAGCTATTATTTTGGTGATGGGCCTTCGGTTGCTGGTACTGGCCTTGGCGGTAGGTCCCTGGGTACTACTAACAACACTGACATTTCCCCTGACCCTCATTTTCCAACTGCTATATCTACCTCTGCTTCCATCTCTTCGTCCCTTTGCCATTCAGTCAAGCCTCCTTCCAAACAAGAATCGCCCAGAACAAAGCTACCAGAGTCCAGAGCAAGGTGCCCTGTATCACCCACCAAAAGACTTGATTGGGACCAGAGCATGATAAGATCACTGGTAAGTGTAGCCGTTTATACTAAATATTGCGTTGATGTAGTTGGTTCTGAACATCGCATGGCCATGCTTATTAAAGATTAATCATTCCAGCAATACTTTGTGCATGAAACTTTTTGGTATCAGCTAATTTGCTATTATCTGTCTGCCAGAGTTATGTCAGTCTTTCACATGAGAACATTTTAATTTCCAGGAAGCAGTGAATGATGGCATACAGGAAGAACTTGTGAGTAAGGAAATCTATCTGAACCTATCTATTAGTTGCATTTGCATCACTGATTTTTAACAAACCAGGAATAAGTTTAGATCTTTTAGAAATAATTTCTTTGTACAGTACTCAGTTCCATTGCTTTCGCTGACTAAAATTGATGTTCTTACATTTCTGTGTGGCATTATATTGACCAGTATCTAGGGTGGGCTGTGGCACCTTAGTAGTACCAGCCAAACTTGGCGAAATCCCTCGTCAGGCTGGGAGGAGCAGAGAGAGGAAAGGTTCCCTTTTATTCCTTTGATATTTTGGGAGGTACTGCCTTGGTAACTAGAATAGACAGTACCTAGCACTGTAAGGTACTCTTAGTCTGAGCGTTTGAAGTAGTGAATCTTTATCACAATTGTATTGTGCTGGATTGCCCCTCTGTGAAGTTAGACTTCAAATGAGTTCTTTGCTAGTTTTTTACCTCCGCCAACTAAGTTGAAAGGAGGTTATGTTTTCGCTCCTGTTTGCGAACAGCTTCCTGGCCACAATTTTAATCGTAGAGTAATGAAACTTGCAGGAATTAACTTGTGTAAAAAGTTGGAATTAGATTTTGGAAGGTCAAAGTCACGGTCAAGCCAAATGTTCAATTCACGTAATCTGATATAAGTTTAGACATGATTATCACAGAGACTTCAAACTTGGTTCATATTTGAGTGTATGAAAATTCAAGCCATGAATGCATGTTAAGGTCAAAAGTCGAGATCGAGCAAAAAGTTGAGAAATAAGCTGCTGCGGCAGAGGTCTGCACTCTACTGAGTGCCCCTCTAGTTCGATTTTTCACGTGTAATTTATATCCTCATGTGTCTTTTTATGATCTCAGAGGCATTCCTGTACATTCGTACATGCAGTACTACTCCGATTGATTTCTTTCCTCCCTTTTCATGGTACTGTAGGCTCAAATTATCTGTTTATTTTGTCATTGTACTTTTACACGCAAGAAATGGGTCTTTTGACTGCATGATGAAAATTTTGCTGTTTCAGCGTGTATGCTTTAGCCATACCTTAAAGCTTATTTGTAAATATAATCCTAAATACAAGATAACTTTTAAGTTTGCATAAACTAATTTGAAAACCATAGGTATATTAATGGCTAGAATATTAACTTGATTTAGCACTTTTGTACAGAAATAGTTTATCACAATGACGATTCTTGTGGAACATTCAAAGTAATGATAATGATAAATAGGTCACTTAATGAAAAGTTTATAGATATTTATCTTGACAGATACCAGATACTATAATAGAAGCGTATTTACAAATATTATGGTGAATACTGTATATATTCCATGGTTCTGTACATTTTTTACATATATTTGTGACAGTCCTCTGTTTAAATTGAAAGGATCATGTGCTTAGGGTGAGAATAACTTAGCAGTCTTGTTCTGTTGTATGTCAGGGCAAATGTGAAAATCTCAGAAAAACAAATTTGCTGTATTCTCTACTAAGTTTCATGCAAAAGTCTTGCTAATTAAAAACTTTAATCTACTTAGCTTTTCTAATGAAAATAAGGGAATTAACCCTTTTACCCCCAAAGGACGTACTGGTACGTTTCACAAAAGCCATCCCTTTACCCCCATGGACGTACTGGTACGTCCTTGCAAAAAAATGTTATAAAATTTATTTTTTTTCATATTTTTGATAATTTTTTGAGAAAATTCAGGCATTTTCCAAGAGAATGAGACCAACCTGACCTCTCTATGACAAAAATTAAGGCTTTTAGAGTAATTTAAAAAAATATATACTGCACATTTGTGCTGGGAAAAAAATAACCCCCTGGGGGTTAAGGATGGGAAATTTCCAAATAGCCTGGGGGTAAAAGGGTTAATAACAGCATTGCATCATGAAGGTTGTATGTTGTCATCAGTACATGATTTTTTTGGTAAATGTTTAATTGCTTTGTGTCCTGGCTTGAACAAATGTATGTACATTTCTGTCTTGACTGCAGAGTTATAGAAGCTTATTTTTCTATCATACTAACCGCTTGAGAAGGGTTTTTTTCTGTTGCTACATATATTGTGTGGTTTTGTTGTTCATGTACAATCTGTTGTTCTTGTTCAAGTGCATCTACCACTATTTTTAGCATAATTTATTGTACAAAGCCAAACTATTGCCTTACTCTTCTAATTTAATTTAATTATAAGTCTTTATACTCTTCAGGTTTGAGACCTTTCTCTGTTCACAGTTGTTTGTGCAAACAGCGGTTTGGTTTTTATTATTATTATTTGCTAAGCTACAACCCTAGTTGGAAAAGCAGGATGCTATAAGCCCAGGGGCCCAACAGGGAAAATAGCCCAGTGAGGAAAGGAAACAAGGGAAAAGAGAATATGTTAAGAACAGTAAAAACATTGAAATAAACATTTCCTATAAAAACAAGAGGAAGAGAAACTAGATAGAACAGTGTGCCTGAGTGTACCCTCAAGCAAGACAATGGAAGACCATGGTACAGAGACTAAGGCACTACCCAAGATTAGAGAACAATGGTTTGATTTTGGAGTGTCCTTCTAGAAGAGCTGCTTACCATAGCTAAGGAGCCTCTTCTACCCATACCAAAAGTAAAGTAGCCACTGAACAATTACAGTGCAGTAGTTAACCTCTTGGTTGAGGAAGAATTGTTTGGTAATCTCTGTTGTCAGGTGTATGAGGGCAGAGGAGAATCTGTAAAGAATAGGCCAGACTATTCGGAGTCTGTGTAGGCAAAGGGAAAGAACTGTAGCCAGAGAGATCCAATGTAGTAATGTCTGGCCAGTCAAAGGACCCCATAACACTAGCGGTAGTATCTCAACGGGCGGCTGGTGCCCTGGCCAACCTACTAAATTAGTATAAGCCATGGAGCAGATTGAAATGTAAATTCCATTTGAATTTTGCAACATCAGTGCACCCAAACACTTATTAGTCCTATATTTCATAATCTATATAATGCATATTAGAATAAAATCCACTGTCATGCTTGCATTAGAAACAAACGGGGTATTGCAGTATGTCATTGGATATTATTGCTCAGCAGGCATGGGGAAATTGGAGTGTTTTGACAGTTCAAGCAAATCCATATAAAGAGATGTATCTTATCAGTTATCAGCATTAGTTATTTATACAAGACCATTGGATCAATTCTAAATACTTCTATACCACATCTCCAATCCTTCCACATTTTCATTGTCAGTATACATGATCAAATATTTAAGGTTTGAATGCCACTCATGAATGGCAGAGGCAAGGGACAGTGACATTGCTCTAGAAACTGACCATATATACATATGATCAGCGCCCAAGCCCCTTCTCCACCCAAGCTAGGGCCAAGGAGGACCAGGCAATGGCTGCTTATGACTCGGCAGATAGACCTATATGTTCCCCCAAACCACCCATTCTTAGCTCACAAAGATGGGGAAGTTGCAGCAACCAAAGAAACTAATGAGTTTGAGGGGGACTCAAACCCCGGTCTGGCGATCACCAGGCAAGGATGCTACCCCCTGGCCACCACAACCCTGATGCATTAAGTTGTCCATACCTTATTTACACAAGAGACATTGCACTCTCACTCTTGATGGGATGCTTTTATTTAATATTCTAGCTATATAGTATCTACACCTTATCCATACTGTAGTTACTCGCTGTCTTGCTGCCCTCTCAATCTTTGCCTTAGTTCAGTGTCTCATAGAGTAACAGAAATGCTCTATACCGCTAAGATTGGCCTAGCATCCATATTCTCTCTCTCTCTCTCTCTCTCTCTCTCTCTCTCTCTCTCTCTCTCTCTCTCTCTCTCTCTCTCTCTCTCTCCCTCCCTCCCCCCCCCACTGCATCCATGTATACTCGTATTTTATAATCCTGAACATGTTCCCAGGTACACAATACTAAATTGTACTTCCTTTACTTTTACCGTTAGCTTTTTTACATTGCATTGATTTTAATTTCTTTGCTTTTTATTTTTGCACTTTGTAGCATCTAACAATACTATTGTCCACAACAAAAGTCTTAGTCTTCACTCCAGATTTATTTTCATAGCAGAATAACATCGCACCCTTAATTACTATTCCAATTAAAACTGTCTTTATGAGTCCCATTCAATTGCTTGTCTTGGTGCTCTGTAAAGTATACCTTGGCAAGATCCACAAATTTATAGTTGAATCCTTACCTCATTAAGAAGACTGCTTTTTATTCTTAACCCCTCTGTAGGAAACGAAAGGACAACTAACGCCTTAAACGTTTTTTTCTTAGCCTATCCTCCCATTTATAGGCATCTTATTCTGCTAAATCATGCACATTGTGTGGTTCTTTTTACCATTTATAGGGTCCCATCTCATCCTTTTTTCCAGCTTTGCCCAGGTTTTTGTAAATTTGGAAATGATTGGTCTTAGGTTTTCCATTTTAAAACACTATGTGGGCTCTTTTTAAGCTCTTCATCTATTACATTCTTTAGCTTCCTCTAATTTATACTTTTTTTTTCTCATCTCGGAAGCTTTTCATAATACTGACTTGTTCTGCTGCATCTTTATTTTCACCTTTCATTTCCCAATTCTCATCCATTTTGTATATTATATTTTCACACGTTTTTCATCCCTGTTACTTCAATAACCTGGGTATTTTTTTTTCTTATTCCTCTGTTGAAATGGTCTCAATATCATACTAGAGGCTTAATTTTATTTAAAGGAAAGAATATTATGAAGTTTATTTTTTGGGTTATGCAAGCTTCAAGAGAGAGGCAATGTGAGGTTCGTAGAAATAGTTTTCGTTTGTCCCAGCTATGCTGAAAATGTCCACAGACCCAGTGCTATACCAGGTTTTCCAAGTTCCATATATTCCTCATTCTTTGTCCCACTTTGTCCTTCCATATATTCCTCATTCTTTGTCTCACTTTGTCCTTCCATATATTCCTCATTCTTTGTCCCACTTTGTCCTTCCATATATTCATTATTCTTTGTCACACTTTGTCCTTCCATATATTCCTCGTTCTTTGTCCCACTTTGTCCTTCCATATATTCCTCATTCTTTGTCCCACTTTGTCCTTCCATATATTCCTCGCTCATTCTTTGTCCCACTTTGTCCTTCCATATATTCCTCATTCTTTGTCCCACTTTGTCCTTCCTTATATTCCTCATTCTTTGTCCCTCTTTGTCCTTCCATATATTCCTCATTCTTTGTCCCTCTTTGTCCTTCCATATATTCCTCATTCTTTGTCCCACTTTGTCCTTCCATATATTCCTCATTCTTTGTCCCTCTTTGTCCTTCCATATATTCCTCATTCTTTGTCCCACTTTGTCCTTCCATATATTCCTCATTCTTTGTCCCTCTTTGTCCTTCCATATATTCCTCATTCTTTGTCCCACTTTGTCCTTCCATATATTCCTCATTCTTTGTCCCTCTTTGTCCTTCCATATATTCATCATTCTTTGTCCCACTTTGTCCTTCCATATATTCCTCATTCTTTGTCCCACTTTGTCCTTCCATATATTCCTCATTCTTTGTCCCTCTTTGTCCTTCCATATATTCCTCATTCTATGTCCCACTTTGTCCTTCCATATATTCCTCATTCTATGTCCCACTTTGTCCTTCCATATATTCCTCATTCTTTGTCCCACTTTGTCCTTCCATATATTCCTCGTTCTTTGTCCCACTTTGTCCTTCCATATATTCCTCATTCTTTGTCTCACTTTGTCCTTCCATATATTCCTCATTCTTTGTCCCACTTTGTCCTTCCATATATTCCTCGTTCTTTGTCCCACTTTGTCCTTCCATATATTCCTCATTCTTTGTCCCACTTTGTCCTTCCATATATTCCTCGTTCTTTGTCCCACTTTGTCCTTCCATATATTCCTCGTTCTTTGTCCCACTTTGTCCTTCCATATATTCCTCGTTCTTTGTCCCACTTTGTCCTTCCATATATTCCTCGTTCTTTGTCCCACTTTGTCCTTCCATATATTCCTCATTCTTTGTCCCACTTTGTCCTTCCATATATTCCTCGTTCTTTGTCCCACTTTGTCCTTCCATATATTCCTCGTTCTTTGTCCCACTTTGTCCTTCCATATATTCCTCATTCTTTGTCTCACTTTGTCCTTCCATATATTCCTCATTCTTTGTCCCACTTTGTCCTTCCATATATTCCTCATTCTATGTCCCACTTTGTCCTTCCATATATTCCTCGTTCTTTGTCCCACTTTGTCCTTCCATATATTCCTCGTTCTTTGTCCCACTTTGTCCTTCCATATATTCCTCATTCTTTGTCCCACTTTGTCCTTCCATATATTCCTCATTCTTTGTCCCACTTTGTCCTTCCATATATTCCTCATTCTTTGTCCCACTTTGTCCTTCCATATATTCCTCGTACTTTGTCCCACTTTGTCCTTCCATATATTCCTCATACTTTGTCCCACTTTGTCCTTCCATATATTCCTCATACTTTGTCCCACTTTGTCCTTCCATATATTCCTCGTACTTTGTCCCACTTTGTCCTTCCATATATTCCTCATACTTTGTCCCACTTTGTCCTTCCATATATTCCTCGTTCTTTGTCCCACTTTGTCCTTCCATATATTCCTCGTTCTTTGTCCCACTTTGTCCTTCCATATATTCCTCGTTCTTTGTCCCACTTTGTCCTTCCATATATTCCTCATTCTTTGTCCCACTTTGTCCTTGACATTTTATATTGTACTTTGAATAGTTTTGTTCTACAGTACTTGAAATGCCTTTCTACGAGGGGTAATGTCTTGCCAAGTAAGGTTGTGGTGTGTTATTGTACAATCTTGATTTTGTTTTAATAAGGATATTTAAGTAAATGGATCCATTGGCATAGATTGAGGCCATCTTTAATTATGCATAAGCATCAGTTTAGTAGAACTTTTTACTAGATCAAAGGATGAACAACCTATGGAGCCTAATTCGAAAGTATAGCAGAACTTTAGAATATTTTAAAACTATGTAAGGCAATGGTGGAAAACTCATAGTATATGTGTATTTTTTATTCTTTAAAATGTTTGCATCAAATGAAGATCTTTTTTTTGAAGATTTAAGAGAATTTTGATAAAACTAAGAAGCTAAAAATATTTGTCAAGTATTAGGTGTATGCCTATCTTTACCAACTTTCAGTATGTAAATTAAGAAATTGTTATTAGGTGTGTACAAGCCTCGGCACTACAAGTATTATTATTAAGAGGCAGCTTAACGGCATCACCAACTTAAAATTCTTGACTTTTATAGTGTGGACCCTTACGTGTAATGTTCATAAAATGTCATTTTATCTTAAATTCAAATAGATTTCTGATTTTTATTTTTAAGAAGACGTTACCCCACTTAGTAGTGTTAAAGTTTTAAAAGAAAAAGAACGCAATTTTATAGATTATGGATATTCATTACCTCGAGTCTTTCTATTTCATTTTGGCATATCATTTACAGGAAGCGCAGGGCTTTACTCCAACTGAGTCCCGTTCTAGGCTCTACTTTGACTTCAAAAAGGAACAGGGTGTCTCAACAAATGAAGGGCCAACACCACCTGTCAGTCCCTCCAAGGTAAAAGGCATGAGTTTAGCCGAGTTCATGAGGGGTAACGGCAGTCCAACTAAGGTAACAAGTCCAGCTAAAGAGAAGAATAAGATTGCTTCAAAGCCTTCATGTAAACAGCTTAACTCAGTGCATGATAACAACAGCATCTCTTCAACTGCTCCGCCTCCTCCGCCTGTCATTTTGTCCTGTCTCCCCAAAAGTCCTGCTTCAAGCCCTGTTCGTACCCTTTCTCGGGTACCTAGTCCGGAGCCCAAACCTAAGGTGAGATTGCTTAAAACGGCTTTTGCTTTCCGTTTGCTGGGCTTTACGTGTGACGTGTTTCCTCGCCTTTTATTTATTTATTTATTTATTTTCATAGCAACGTTTGTGTCTTTGGTCTTTTCTTTGCTGCTTCGTCAATGACCTTCAACGTCAGGATGCCAGAAAACATCAAATCATTCATTCATTCCTTTTCTTTGCTAATTTAATTTTTATTTGATAGGCAAATTATGCAATTTAAAGTACAGTTGTATTGCAATGGTAAATATTGATTTTGTGTAGATACTAGAGATGTGTAGATTTCTGGGGGTATATGCACCTTTCACATATTTTGGAGGAAAAAAAAAAACAAAGTATTGGATCCCTAAAAGTGGGATCTTAGACTGGGCTATTCGTAATAGCTCAAGTTACTAGAGTCTTTAGTAACTAAAGTTACTAATTGTAACGATGGTTAGAACCACAAGTAACAGTCACTTCTGTTAACCCTTTTACCCCCAATGGACGTACTGGTACGTTTCACAAAACTCATCCCTTTACCCCCATGGACTTACTGGTACGTCCTTGCAAAAATCTTTTTTTAAATATTTAACTTAGCCGGTGAATATATAGCTGCAACTCTGTTGCTCGACAGACAAAATCTACGGAAAAACTCGCCAGCGATCGCTACACAGGTTGCGGGTGTGCCCAACAGCGCCATCTGTCGACCAGATACCCAGCTCTTATGTAAACAAAGACTCAATTTTCTCTCTGTCGACGTGTCGACAAGACGTACTTTACTCGCTGTTGCTAAACTGGAGTTTTTCACATCATATTGGTGAAGTACTATATTCTGGTTTTGAGCTTTCGCAATGCAGGTGTTTTATCTTCATCTTAAATCTTGAACTCGTTTTGGATAGATTTAATTATGGTGACAAAGAGAGTATGGACTTTCTTTCACTTTTAAATGGCCGACCCTTCCCTTAGACGGAATTGTGTTTAGGCTTTTAGTAATTATCTTATCACGTTATAAATTATTTATAGATTTTCCTCTATATATTTTATATCTCTCCGCCTTTATTAGGCCTCTTCGATTAACTTTCCATTTATTATAAACATATAAAAATAAATTTTAATGTTTTGTTTATATGCGACCTTTCCTGAGAGTAGGCGGTCCTAACTTGGAAACCGAAGTTAATCAACGTTGAGCCCTTTATATCGTAAATAGCTTTTAAAAAGCTAAGGATTTAAAACTTTTTAAATGTAATATTTTATGAAAGATTTTCTTTGATAGTCTTCGTACTGTTTTCAAAGATGAACTAACGTTTAGTTTATTTATGCTACCCAGTTGTTGACGTTCAGGACGTTCAACATGCGCTCTATCGTTACGATAGAGAGAGAGTGTATCACGGTTTCACTTTGCAGTAAGAGTAAATCGATTCTGACGTTTTGTTCATTCTTTCTTAGCTTAAATGTTTTAAATTCTATTTTAAAGGAACTTTTTATTTGAAAAACCTTTCAGTTTTTTCCTTTAGTCAAATAACATGTTTTTTTTTGACGAGATATAATTGGGCTCTTCTCTTAGGTGCGAAATCAAGAGAGAGAGAGAGATAGAGACGGAGGGAGAGAGAGGAGAGAAAACGTTCCGTTCAAGCGGGTAACGTTGTTCTCGAGTTACTCTCGTCCCTAGTCTCTGTACGGGGAGGAAGGATAAAACGTTTTTAGTTTTTTATTCACGTCCCCAGGCTACGTGCGGTGAGAGATTGAAAACGTAGTTTATATGAACTAGTGTGTAGTCTCTTTCCCAGCCACTGAATTTATTATCTTAAAATATGTTTTCTGTTTTTTGCTGGTATTAATGAGCTTGCATTATACGACTGATTTCGCAATTACTACCTTTTAATGAAGGGTAGAATTGCGTGTTTCAGGTAGAAATCAGTAAAAGTTTCGATTTCAGTGAAATAAGTGCAAAACAGAAAATCGAAGTGATAAAGTGATATGCGCAAAGTGTTACAGTGTTGCGTCCGAGGGTTCGTCTGTTCGTGCCTGTCGTTCACCTAGTCCGGGACCTCTTGCATGCTCCCAAGCCCAGGGGAGAAGTAATGTCGAACGACTTATGGGTTCGAGAGGCCTTGATCAACGAACAGACGTTTTCCCTCTATGGTATCGGGTGTATCTTACCAAGATCTCCCCTACCATAAGACGAGAGAGACGTTGTTTCTCCTCGTCATCCGAAGGCTTTTCGCATAAGAAACCTGTCACAAGGTTTCGAAGCCCTTAAGCGAAAGTCAGTCCTTTCAGGACAGGTCCAGCGTCCTGGTTACAGCCATTAGGACCGCTCTGACCCTATGCAGTCATCGGATAACTGCTCGCCGCCTAACAAAAGCGTAACACAGACTCCGAGAGTCTTTTTTTGTTGGCAAAGTGTTGCGGTCACAGACGTTATCCTCGTCTCTTACCACAACCATTTCCGTTGATCCTTAATGGGTTGTATGGCAAGACATGCAGAATATGCTTGCCTCCCTTATGGAAGACTATTCTGCCGATTAGTCCGTTGAGTCTAGCCGTTTATCTCATCGATATCCTGGCTTTCAGCCAACCTAACGTTCCCTTGTGCTTACTGTTGACGTTGGCGTAGCTAAGTCACGTCAGTCAGGTTCTTTAGAACCACACTCGATACGGTCTCGTGTGGTTTTTCAGCCGCATTTGGACGTTAGGCCACTTGCTGATGCTCCTGTTGACGTTCAAGACGTTCACTAACAATCGGAGTTGACTTGTTTTGACGCTGTGCGTCAACCTCCGCATTCTAGAGTTGTTTTGACTGCTCAGTCTAGGCAGTCAAAGCAGTCTCGAGTGGACGCTGTGCGTCCTCACGCACCTGTTGTGGTTGACAGTTCACAGACTGTCAAGCAGTTACATGACGTTGCGTTCTGGTCCGCTACTAATGCACCAGTGAGTGTGGACTCTGCTTGTAAAGCATTGCCACCACGGTAGGTCTCTCCCTTGCTTGAGACTCAGCTTTTATCGGACAAGGTTCCTGTAGATGAGGAAGTTGCTGTTCCCCCTCCTACTGATATTCCCTTGAGGACTCTGTCAGATGGAGAGGAGCCTAAAGCTGCTTAGCCCCCTATGGACTTTAATTAAATCATGATGATTTTTTTTAAGGATCTTTGTCCGGATCTTTTTGTAACTGCTGCTCCTCGTTCGCCTAAACGTCAGAGCTTACACTAGGCCTAGCTACTTCGAAGCCGTTGTTTTTAAGCTAGTGCTCTCTCGCTCTCCTAGAGAGCTTTACGTTGGCTAGGCGACTGGTTTTTCACCAGGAGGAGTTTGGGGGATACAGCCTTTGCTTTCCCTTCTTTTAAACTGGCTTATAGAACGAGAGTCTGATATGACACGAGAGAAGTTCTCGGCTTGGGAGTTCCTGCCTCTGCCCAGATAGACTTCTCAAATCTCGTAGACTCTCCCTGGCGCCTGGCCAGGAGACGCTCCAAGTTTTTTACAGGTCAACTTCACAGCTGTTTTCGAGCCTTTGAAGTTTTGCTGTACAATTATGTCATGCATAAACAAGGCTTTCAGGGATGGAAAGCGGTACCGCCTCAGTCGCTAACCCCGTCTGTTGCCGCACCTGCTCCCGTAGACCCTAAATGGGCTTTGCTGCAAGACATGCAGTCCAAACTTGCGTCCTTGATAGAGGACTTTAATGCGGAGAAGGTTGCTACCGAACCTTCTGGCCAACAACCTTCCAACCGGTCGGTTGTGCGCCCTGTTGACGCTGAGGTAACCTACTCGCGTCTGCCAGTTGAGGTGGATCCTCCACCGATGCGACCCAGTGTGGGTTGCCAGCCGCACGTTGTCGTTAAGCGACGCTCGGAGGTGGTTGTTGACGTTCAGGACGTTCAACAACCAGCAGAGGTGACTTGTTTTGACGCAGTGCGTCAACCTCAGCAACCCGGTAGGGTGTTGACTGCACAACCCAGACGGTCTAGACAGTCTCGGGTTGACGCTGTGCTTCCTCGCGCACCCATGGTTGTTGACAGTTCACAGACTGTGCAGCAGTTCCATGATGTTGCGTCCGGCTCCGTCACGCATGCACCAGTGCGACCGGACTCAGCGAGCCAGACGTTGCCCACTCCGTTGCCGTTTCCTCATCAGTTTTCGGATGAGGAACCCTCTGATGAGGACGTTGCTGAACAACAAGACGATCAGCCCCCAGAATAGATCAAGCCCTACTATCTATCCAGAAGATGCTGAAGAAGGAACGCTGCTCAGTCAGGCTGTGGATGAGTCTGGTAGGGACGCTGTCATCCGTGGAACAAGTTGTATCACTAGGAAGACTACACCTCCGTCCTCTTCATACCATCTAGCTTTTCACTGGAAAAAGGACAAGACGCTAGAAGCGGTCTCGATCCCAGTTTCCGAAAAGATAGTCTTGTCTGACTTGGTGGAAGGACAATATCAACCTAAGAGAGGGTCTTCCCCTGGCTGTTCAGACTCCCAACCACGTTCTCTTCTCGGACGCATCGGACGTGGGCTGGGGCGCGACACTAGACGGTCGGGAATGCTCAGGACTGTGGAACTCGAGTCAGAGGAGCATGCATATCAACTGCAAGGAGCTGTTGGCAGTACATCTGGCCTTGAAAAGCTTCAAGTCTCTCCTTCGAGGCAAAGTGGTGGAAGTTAACTCGGACAACACCACGGCCTTGGTGTACATCTCCAAACAAGGAGGTACCCACTCACTGACGTTGTACGAGATTGCAAGGGACCTGCTCATCTGGTCAAAAGGTCAAGACATCTCCCTAATAACGAGGTTCATCCAAGGCGACTTGAACGTCATAGCAGATTGTCTCAGTCGGAAAGGGCAAGTAATTCCAACCGAATGGACCCTCCACAAGGATGTGTGCAAGAGACTTTGGGCCACTTGGGGTAAACCATCCATAGATCTCTTTGCAACCTCGCTGACCAAGAGGCTTCCAATCTATTGCTCTCCAGTCCCGGACCCAGCAGCTATACATATAGATGCTTTCCTCCTAGATTGGTCACATCTGGATCTCTACGCATTCCCACCGTTCAAGATTGTCAACAAGGTACTGCAGAAGTTCGCCTCTCACGAAGGGACAAGTTGCTTCCCTCTGGCCCGCGAGAGAATGGTTCACCGAGATACTTCGATGGTTAGTAGACGTTCCCAGTAGTCTTCCTCTAAGGGTAGACCTTCTACGTCAGCCACACGTAAAGAAGGTACTCCAAAGCCTCCACGCTCTTCGTCTGACTGCCTTCAGACTATCGAAAGACTCTCGAGAGCTAGAGGCTTTTCGAAGGAAGCAGCCAGTGCGATTGCTAGAGCAAGGAGAGCGTCTTCCATTAGAGTCTACCAATCGAAGTGGGAAGTCTTCCGAGACTGGTGCAAGTCAGTTTCTGTATCCTCGACCAGTACCTCTGTAGCTCAAATAGCTGTTTTTTCTCTTATACCTGAGAAAAGGACGATCCCTTTCAGCTCCCACTATCAAGGGCTACAGAAGCATGTTGGCATCGGTCTTCCGGCATAGAGGCTTAGATCTTTCCAAACATAAAGATCTGCAAGACCTCCTTAAGTCTTTTGAGACCACCAAGGAGCGTCGTTTGGCTACCCCTGGATTGAATTTAGACATGGTACTAAGAATCTTCATGTCAGACAGGTTGGAGCCGTTACAATCAGCCTCCCTGAAAGATCTCACTCTTAAGACTCTTTTCCTGGTATGCTTAGCCTCGGCTAAAAGAGTCAGTGAGATTCATGCCTTCAGCAAGAACATCGGATTTTCGTCAGAAAAAGCCACTTGTTCGCTGCAACTTGGTTTTCTTGCCAAAAATGAGCTGCCTTCTCGGCCTTGGCCTAAATCTTTCGATATCCCCAGCTTATCGGAGATCGTAGGCAATGAACTAGAAAGAGTCTTATGCCCTGTTAGAGCTCTTAAGTTCTATTTAAAGCGTACTAAACCTTTACGAGGCCAATCTGAAGCTTTATGGTGTTCAGTTAAGAAACCATCCTTGCCTATGTCAAAGAATGCTTGGTCAGACTTTATCAGATTGTTAATACGAGAAGCTCATTCACGTCTGAGTGAGGAAGACCGAACTTTGCTTAAGGTGAAGACGCACGAAGTTAGAGCTGTAACAACTTCCGTGGCCTTTAAGCAAAATATATCTCTGCAAAGTATAATGGACGCAACCTATTGGAGAAGCAAGTCAGTGTTCGCGTCATTTTACTTGAAAGATGTCCAGTCTCTTTACAAGCACTGCTACACACTGGGACCATTCGTAGCAGCGAGTGCAGTAGTGGGTGAGGGCTCAACCACTACAATTCCCTAATTCCTTATCCTTTTAATCTGTCTCTTGAAATGTTTTTTTTTTATGGGTTGTCCGGAAGGCTAAGAAGCCTTTCGCATCCTGGTTGATTTGGCGGGTGGTCAAAGTCATTTCTTGAGAGCGCCTAGATTAGGGGTTTGATGAGGTCCTGTTGTATGGGTTGCAACCCTTGATACTTCAGCTCCTAGGGGTCGATCAGCATCCTAAGAGGATCGCGAGGCTCCGTAAGGAAGACGTACTTAAAAGGCAGAGTAATTGTTCAAGTTGACTTCCTTACCAGGTACCTATTTATTTTGCTTTTGTTATTTTGATAACTTCTAAAATGAAATAAAAAACTCTTAGCTCATAAAATGTAAACAGATATTACTGGTCTCTACCCACCATCCTGGGTGTGAATCAGCTATATATTCACCGGCTAAGTTAAATATTTAAAAATGATATTTTGATTATAAAATAAATTTTTGAATATACTTACCCGGTGAATATAAATTAAATGACCCTCCCTTCCTCCCCAATAGAGACGCAGTGGGACGAGGAGAAAATTGAGTCTTTGTTTACATAAGAGCTGGGTATCTGGTCGACAGATGGCGCAGTTGGGCACACCCGCAACCTGTGTAGCGATCGCTGGCGAGTTTTTCCGTAGATTTTGTCTGTCGAGCAACAGAGTTGCAGCTATATATTCACCGGGTAAGTATATTCAAAAATTTATTTTATAATCAAAATATCATTTTACATTTTTTTTATTTTTTGCATATTTTTGATAACTTTATGAGAAACTTCAGGCATTTTCCAAAATAATGAGACTAACTTGACCTCTCTATGACGAAAATTAAGGCTGTTAGAGCAATTTAAAAAAAATATATATTGCAAAATGTGCTTGAAAAAAAAATGCCTGGGGGTTAAGGGTTGGAAAGTTCCCAATAGCATTGGGGGTAAAAGGGTTAACTACTCAAATCTCTTATATTTTATTTTTTAATTGTTACACAAGCCCAACCCATTTTATCTGGATTGGTTTTACTATTGTTTATGGTACTATGAATAGGTGTACTGTTCTTTGTAGGTAGCGGATTTGCTATGCTACTCTTATAATTCCATAGAATAAACAATACAGTACGTCGCTTTGAGGATTTTGCATTCTAGTGGAAACAAAGACCTACATTGGAACATTTCAGGGTATCCTACAGCTAACCTAAAGTTACCAGACAAAGATTTAACAAAAAATGCATCATAACTAAAAAGGTAGCCTGCCATGAAAAGGGATTTTGACGAAGGAAAAATCTATTTCTGGGCGAGGAACCTGTGTTGCTCCGTGAAATGCTCCTTTAGCATCATTTCAAAGGTATAAATACTGCTAAATATACCAGAGAATAAAAGTTGCATGTAATGCCAGGAATATACCCAGCTCCCTCACCCCTAAAAGGTGTCGGTATTAAAACTGGGGTGAGTGATACGACTACCAGAGGTCCCTTTCCAATTAGACTTCTCCCTCCTCAAAATCCCCCGTTACTACCAGGTGTCGTTCACTACAGAAACATCATGGTAACTAAGCAGAGAAGTAAAATGATCTGAGAGTCAAGCATATAGTAAATCCCTAAGATAAAATCATTCAACTTATGAAATTTCTCAGATCATAACCTGTGGCCAATAGAAAAAGAATATTTTAATTTGGTGTTTTATCATGCAAAAATAGCTGTATGAATTCTTGATGCATAAGTAGTAGTCTAGCTCAGCAGACTGAAAACAATGGAGATTAGGCAGTTGAGGGTCATGAATCAGATACCTAACTGATCATGTTGGACATGAGAACTTTAAGACTCGTAGAACATAAGTTGTTCATACATAGGGAACTTACTGCATTGGGAGTGATCAATAGTACAAGACCAGTAAGCATTCTAAGATTGGCTAATAGATTTACTTTAAGAAAATTGCATAAATTTGTAAGTCTCAACTTTTAGGATAGCATAAGCTAAGTCTCTTGACTTGGAGTGAAATGGCTTAATATTTTTTTTTTACCCTAATACATACACAAAGGTGATGAATCTTAGAGTTGATGGGAGAAGTACAAAGAGGAAGGTCAAGGTTTGTGTGGATGAATGGAGGGAAGAAAGCTCTGGGTGATGAGGATAGATGTGAGAAAGGCAAGAGAGCCTGCTAAAAATAGGAATGAATGGCAAGTGATCGTGGCGCAGTTCCGGTAGGCCCTGCTGCTTCATCCGGTTGTCTTGGTGACCGTGGAGGTAGCAGTTGTAGGGGATTCAGCATATGAAACTTCATTGGCGGTGGATAACAGGGGAGGGTGGGCTGTGGCACCCTAGCAGTACCAGCCAAACACGGCTGAATCCCTTGTCAGGCTGGGAGGAGCGGAGAGAGGAAGGGTCCCATTTTGTTCTTTTGATGTCGGCTACCCCACAAAATTGGGGAAAGTGCCTTGGTAAATAGAGTAGATATACATAATGTTAGAGCTCATTCATTGATAAGATTGAAATTACATTATCACTAATACATGTAGGCAGTTTGCACTTCTCTGAGGATTGGGCTCAGCCATGTATTATTATTATTACTAGCTAAGCTACAACCCTAGTTGGAAAAGCAAGATGCTATAAGCCCAAGGACTCCATCATGGAAAAATAGCCCAGTGAGGAAAGGAAATAAGGAAATAAATAAATGATGAGAATAAATTACAATATATCATTCTAAAAACAGTAACAGCATCAAAACAGATATGTCCTATATAAACTATTAACAACGTCAAAAACAGATATGTCATGTATAAACAATAAAAAGACTCTTGTCACCCTGGTCAACATAAAAACATTTGGTCCTACTTTGAACTTTTGAAGTTCTACTGATTCAACTACCCGATTAGGAAGATCATTCCACAACTTGGTAACAGCTGGAATAAAACTTCTAGAATACTGTGTAGTATTGAACCTCATGATGGAAAGGCCTGGCTATTAGAATTAACTGCCTGCCTAGTATTACGAACAGGATAGTGTGGATACTGTGGTATTGCAATTGGTAATGAAAGGAGTGTGCGTGTTTTTGTGAGGGAGGTAAATATGCTTGTTGACCACTTCACCTGATTGGTAACATTATTAGTTTCAATTATTGAAAGTAATAATGTTAGATCTGAATTGAGCATTGTATACAAGATGTCAGATTTACCATACTGCATAATTGCAATGTTGCTTTAACTTTTGTAGCATATCTATATTGGGCTTGATTTTGTAATAAGTTTGTGCAATTTATGGTAATAGAAAAAATTGCTTGCTGTACAGTTTGTTTGTATGCTTCATATGCTTGTGAAATAATGCATTTGTTTAAATCGTAAAATATACTAAAATGCCTTTTTTATCTAATAAACTTTATAGTTTGTTTGTGTAATTATACAAATAAAGTACAGTATTCGCAAAAATACAAAATATATTTTTATCATTAATGAAAACTGCTAATAACTAAAACCACGGATTTGGTCGGTCAAGTGTAATACCACTGGTGAGCTGTAGTAAGAAAATTTTCTCTTAGTTTGTAGTTTTTCTGACTTATGTTTCGTAATAATTATCTTATTCTTTTTATTTTTCATTAGGGAAACTAATGTTACATTTTATGTTTTCAGATTATGAAAGATTTTAAAATAAAGAGGATATCCACTTGAAAATTATCTCTCTCTCTCTCTCTTTTTTTTTTTACTTAAAATTATTTACTGTCAGTTTGTCATACTAGGGGTTTTAGTGGTAAACAATAATTTGCTTTTCGGGATAGTTTTCTGCTTTGATAAGACCTAGAAATTATTCTAGATTGAAGTGAAATCATTTTAAGTGTTTTATTGTAGAGTTATGTACCTTAATTTTGAATTTTTGGTTACTATCACTTACGTATTTGGTCGTGTGTCTTTGTTGATGGGGAAAATTTATAGACATTTAATGGATGTAATTTCTAATTTATTTGTATGACATCGCCTGAAATCTCTCTAAATCTTGGTTTCTCCTCCAGTCTGACAGACGCGATGTTAGTCCTTCAAAAGTAGGCGAGATGAGGAGTCGCTGGGAGCAGCACATCCGCGACGCCTCGCCCGAGCGCGTAGACCGTTCCAGGAGTCCAGTGAAGTCCTATTCCCGGTCAAGTAGTCCCACTAAATTTTACCAGTCTCAGAGCGGGAGTCACATACAAGCAGGGAGCTCCGTGAAATTATCGAGCCCCTCAAAAACTGGTAGTGTTTCAAGGTACGGAAGGTTGAAATTTTTTTTATATTTCATGTAAACCAATCTTTCATTTCTGGGCTCAACCTGTGTCGCTCCATGAAATGCTCCTTAAAGCACCATTTCAAAGGTATAAATACTGCTAAATATACCAGTGAAAAAAGTTGCATGGAATGCTAGGAATATATCCAGCTCGCTCACCCGTAAAGGCTGTCGGTATTAAAACTGGGGCGAGTGATACCACTACCAGAGATCCCTTTCCAATTAGACTTCTCCCTCCTCAAAATCCCCCGTTACTACGAGGTGTCGTTCACTACAGCTACTGCCCCCACCACCACCACCACTACCTAACCTTCTCCCATCATTCGTTGTTAGATACTAGATAGGCAAAAGGGAAATAGTGTTATGGTTGAACTTAATTGTAGTTAATAGTTGAATCTTCAGAAAATATAATTGGTGGTGGAAGATAGAAAGAACTGAAAGCATGAACAATGATGTATATTAGAGGGCCAGAACATTGATGCGTAGCCAGAGGTAAAGATTGAAGGTCATTGTCTTCAATGTATGTAAATTATAGCCATGATTAAGAAAAAGATCTTGAATACTTAATATTTACCAATTCATATTTTTCTACAAAATCATTTCGAGTATACGAAAAGCAGTTGGTTAATACAATCATGAGTTTGTAATGGACCATAACTGAACATCATACTAAAGGTCATACTATGAGGAATGCTTTCCTGTATGTATTACAGCAGGTCCCTAACTTACAAACACAAATCCAACTGAAACTAACAAAGAAAGATGAAGAAATACTGTAATGAAACAATATATTTATTACAGTAAACAAAATGAAATTTCTAATAATCTGATATCTATTTCATATGGAACCTGACTATTGACTTTTGTAGCTTGAAATCATAGGTATGGGATTCAGGTTAGGTTTACCCTAGGCCAGGATTTAGCGAAATTAATTTACAAACGGCATCTTAGATTTTTTTTTTTTGAATGAAAATTGAATCTTCTTTTTTATAGATAGCGATCTTTATACTGATAATATAGGCCTCTGTTCCACACAAAAGCTGAAAATCTTTATGGAATATGGAGTATGTTGTCTGAGTTATTTGATTGTTACCCTTGTATATGGGGTGTTATGACTAGATTTATACAAAATTTTATGTAAATTCTCAAAATAAAGATTTGATTAACCTATTATTATTTGAAAATTTCTAAAAGAAAAAACGTGTAGGTATTGATTGCGATTTTTAACAAGTCTTTTAGGTTCTCATAGCATCTTAGCCAGACTTTTTTTTAATGTATGTATGTAAAACTTGAGCACTCTTTTATCTCCTCAGGTTAGGATCTCAAGGAAGTAAAGTCACCGGTGATCAGTTTGTTCAGGAACAAACAAATCACTCCGACAGGAGCCCAAAGAAAGATCAAGGTCATTTTAGTCGATGTGGACCAGCAAGACGAAGCCACAGAGACCTCAGTCCTCACAAGCCGCCACCCGTAGGTGACGTCGTGAAAGGAGATGCACCAATGCCAGAAGCTGTCCCTCTTGTGGATCAACCTTTTATGTCCTCAGTGAGAGCCAGGGCTGCAGCATTTGATTCAGCTGGTTAGTATTTTTTTTTTTTCTTGTAATTATAAACTTATGCATCTTTACAGCATCTTTTTTATGCTAGATATTCTTATGATTTCCGAAACATTTTCGGGTCTTGAAGCGTGACCAGTGCTTGCAGGTGTGCATTATTCAAGGCTTCCTTGATTGTGCCTATTCCTTTTTTTTATGAATGGGTATCATTAAACAGACATTAGACCTATTTGATGTTGAATTTCTTATATTATTTTGCCATCCTAGTAAATACTAAGGTACCCTTGATGCAGACATTTGCAGATAGTTTTAATTGAATGTGTTGCTTAAAAAGGGTACAGGTAGAAGTAAAATTATGGAAGGGCAAAAATACACTAAGAATGGAGGAGGGAAAGAATCTTTACTGTTACATTTACAGTATTTTACTTTATACTGTAGTATTATCAAGGTAACACCAGAGAGGTACGATGCTGTTTACCGTAAGTCTCTTATTGATGTAGCACAAAAAGGTACTCGTATATTTTCTTGTACTATTCAACTTCCAGCTTCCTGATCCTGTCTTGTTCCAGTTATTATCTCTTAGAAATTGACTCCTTTGGGTTTTGTATGAGAGTTCAAAGGACTCATTAGTGCTCTTCAACTAGTTTTGAATAATAATGCAATTATTTTGAAAAGGAATTCAATAGAGCTTGATTGAACTATGGGTCATTATGAAAACACAAAATTGCCATCTGTCATCATCATCTTTGAACATTGCTCTCTTGAATATTCTTATCATACCTGTTGTTCCAATCAAAACATTCTTTTGTTCCTCTGTGAAAACTTTTAATTAAATGAAGTAGCCATAGTGTACTGTAAAAGGTTTTATTGAAACTAATATTTGGAGAGTTGTCATACGAAGAATCTTTTCTTCTGTATTTAATTGAATTTTGGTATCACTGTTTAGAATCAAAGAAGCAAGATTTATTATGATGTTTATTTCTTTTAAGATGTCTTATGGAAACCTCGACTCGGAGGTTTTTATGGGTACCAGTTTGATAGAATTTTGATTGCATGAACTGAACAAATATCCTATATTATGCATTAAAAATATTAGCCGAGAAATGTACAGTTATTATTATTACTAGCCAAGCCACTACTATAACACCTATAGTCTACAGTATGTCTTAATTTATTATGCCTCTGTTTATTTGATAACTTTCCCTTTCAACAGGTGGGAATCGTTCGCCTGAAAAGGACCCAGCCGAAAGAAGTGTTCAAGAGCGCAGGGCATTGTTTAACAAAAAACAGGGTGGTGTGCTCGTCCCAAAGGCCCCATTTGGACAATCAGTTCCTTTGAAGGTAGACTTTTTAATAGTTTAGTTTTCAAACCAAAAGGAATGAATAGCTCTAATCTCTGTGGATATTAATTTGAGCACCTGAAAGTTTTTAGCTTTTCTCATGTTAAGTTAGCTCCAACTTGCCTGATGTCAATATGATCCCATGTTTTTAGCTTTTCTCAGGTTATTAATCTAACTCCAACTTGGCTGACGTGGATATGATCCCATTTGTGTTAGTAGTTTAGTTTTCAAACCAAAAGTAATGAAAAGTTATGATCTGTTGTGAAGATTGAGAGCTACTGGAAGTTATTAGCTTTTCTCATGTTAAGCTAGCTCCAATTTGGCTGATTTAGATATGATCCCATTTATGTGTGCTCTAATATATTCTTTTCAGTTAGATATGCTAACTCTAAACATGCAAGAAATGTCTAGTTTTGAAATCTTATCTTCCGTCTTTTTAATAGGTCTTTGAAATCGATTTACCTAACAGCTATTGGATCATTTCAGAGCCTTCATACAGATAATTCATGCAACGTGGATATGCCAAGCAAGACATCAGTTGCTCATTCGCATCCCGTAACCAAGCCAACCAAGAAAATCGCGGTAGAGCCGTCACCTGCTATATCACAGAAATTACAACAGTTCCAGAGAGGTAAGTTATCCAGTATTTAATCCTCTCATCTTGTGACCTCTTTTTCTCTTTGAGACCTCTTTTTCCTGTGACTTCTTTTCTCTTTGAAGACTTTTCTTCCCTTTAAGTCCTCTTTTTCTCTTTAAGATCTTTTTCTCTTTAAGACCTCTTTCTCTTTAAGACCTCTTTCTCTTTAAGACCTCTTTCTCTTTAAGACCTCTTTTTCTCTTTAAGATCTCTTTTCTCTTTAGGTCCTCTTTTCTCTTAAAAACCTAATCCATTTTTTGTCTGGCACATTGCTGAATCTGTTATACCGCATCAGTTTATAAAATAATGCTTTTTAAATGTTTGACTTTTTTTGTTGCAATATAATTCTTTTTGATACACTAAAGTTCACTATACTTCTGTTGTTGCTACCATGTTATAATGCCTAAAGTTTGCCTTACGCCTCTTACTCAATGCATTGTGAAAAGTTCTTTTTATAACCCCTTTGGCACGTAATTGCATAGTCAGTCTTGGATTTTTTTTTTTGTTTCAAATGAACAATCATTCTTGTGTGACCAGCAAAAAAGGTCGGACTAGTAAGATAATCTTCCACAGAGTACAAGTCCTGTATATGAAAAGAGAAAGTAGGTGAAAATGGATAAAGTTAAGCAAATTTGAATTTATATACGAGAACAGAAATTCAAGTAAAGGGAATTGGGTATTGAAAATGTTACATTGTAGTGGCATTTCTGCTCATATTAATTCAACCCTTTTACCCCCAGGCTATTTGGAACTTTCCAACCCTTAACCCCCAGGGGTTATTTTTTTTTCAAGCACATTTTGCAGTATATTTTTTTTTAAATTGCTCTAACAGCCTTAATTTTCATCAGAGAGAGAGGTCAGGTTGGTCTCATTCTCTTGTAAAATGCCTGAATTTTCTCAAAAAATTATCAAAAATATGCAAAGAAATACATATAAATAGCAGTTTTTTGCAAGGACGTACCGGTACATCCATGGGGATAAAGGGATGAGTTTTGTGAAACGTACCAGTACGTCTTTTGGGAGTAAAAGGGTTAAAACATCGGCAGCAAAAAGTCTGCAAGAAGCCTCTTTTGCAGTTTTTAAAGTTTTCAATCATATCAAGCCCAAATTGCATTTGCAATGGTCCCAGACATCCAAATTCCGAAAACTGAGTAAAATAGCTACGAACAACTTTACGCCCAAGTGGGCGTTTGACCCATCTGTAGGCAGCAGCTGTTCAGTTTAATGTAACAATAACAATAATAATCACCAGGGAAAGATTATACAGATTTGCTCTGCCATGTTGTGATACTTTGCATTCATTTTCATTCACATATGATCTTACAAGTTCTTTCATATGTTTATCATTAAAAGTAAGTAATTGATGAATGTTTAGCAAATTTAATTTTGCATATTTGGTCTTGCTTTGCTCGTGTAATGGATGAATCATAGATTTCATTTATTGCTGCTCGTGTAATGGATAAATCATAGATTTCATTTGTTGCTACTCTATGATTTAAATTTTGATTAGTTGGTCCGTTAGTACTAGCTGCTTGATAAACTGCATGAGCTAGTTGGTACTAGCAGTATGAGGCTTCCCTTGTCTGTCCTAGGCCATGTACTGTAGTATTTTTTGTGTGTGCATCACAACCTATTTTGTTTGGTTGGTTTTCTAACGATCACCTGAATTTTGGCCAGATGTCAATCAGATGTTGGTATTTTCAGCATGAGATAGATGTGAATAATTTCTATTTTTCAGTATTGTAAGTGTATGCTCTAAATTGACTCGTTCAATGCCTTTATTTGCATGTACTGTAGTACATATTGTTATGCAAGTAGTGTTCGTGTTGTGGCTGTAAGTTGTATTGATTAATAATCTATGTTGTTCACTTATCATAATTTAATATGTCAAGGTTTACTAGATAAATAAAAGTCTGCTACATCTTTGTCCTTTATCGAAAGGTATCCTTGTCTCCTATTTATTACATGTTGGGCCTGGCATTACTCCCGGGATTTTCGAGTGCTACCAAGTTGGATTTTGTCAATCATTGATTTTTTTACTAGAACAAGAGCGCACAGGGAAAAAGTTGTAAAGCATTCTGCTTTCAAAATCTTGGCCTCATTTACTTGTGATTCCTGGTTTGCTGTTTGTTCTTTCTCTTTAGCCCTTTTACCCCCAGGCTATTTGGAAATTTCCAACCCTTAACCCCTAGAGGGTTATTTTTTCCCAGCACATTTTGCAGTATATTTTTCAATATTAAACTTACCCGATAATCATGTAGCTGTCAACTCCGTTGCCCGACAGAATTCTATGGAGGGATACGCCAGCTATCACAATACTAGAAGGGGGTGTACTTACCAGCGCCACCTGTGGCCAGGTACTCAATCATTTGTTGTTGACACCTCCTCAATTATTCCTCTGTCGTGCTTCCGGCTAGACGTTCTGGGATACGCTCATGGTCTTCGAGTTTATTCATGGATATTTGATGAAGTATTCTCTTAGATTAACGGCTGTCGCATACTGGAATCCTTTTTATATTAGCTAGTTAGCTTTTATATAAACTTTGATTAACGGTTAATGAATTTTTGCTTGTTTTTGGATCACCCTTTGACTTACTCTTTGAAACAAGATGTCTGACGTTTCGCAAGCTCCCTCCCATAGACGATGTAGGTCTTGCAATAGGCGTATTCCGAAGGTCTCGGTAGATCCTCACACCGCTTGTTCTGACTGTAGGGACAGGCCCTGTCTATTAGAAAATCGGTGTGAGGAGTGCGCCGGACTTTCGGAATTGGATTTTGTACGTCTTTTAAAATATTCATCCAAGTTAGAGAGAACTAGAGTTAGGAGAAGTTCTTCTCACTCTTCTATGTTTTCCTCACCTCATGATCCCCTTCCTTTTCCTACCCCTGTAGTGGCTACCCCCGAACCTACTGTGTGCCCTCCGCCTGATATGTCAACTGTTTTGCGTGCTATTCAGGCTTTAGGAGATAAAGTAGAATCAGTGGTAAGTGACCATAAGTCTCTGATGGCCGAGGTTAAAGAACTGAAGGTCAAGAGTGCAGTGGGTGGAAATAGTGCCAGTGCTGTGACGAGTGCTAGTGTCTGTGCAGTGCCAAGTGCTAGTGGTGCCAGTGTGGTGCGTGAGGATTTTTCTGTGCGAGCCAGTCGTCCTCCCAGTCCGGGACCTCTTGCAAGCTCCCATGCCCAGGGGAGAAGCAATGTCGAAGGGCTTAAGGGTTCGACAGGCCTTGTTAGGCGCACAGAATTATCCTCGGTGGTTGCGGGCGTGTCTTCCTTAGACCGTCACTCCCACCTGCAGACGATTGAGCCCGTCTTCTCGTCCGCTGATCTTCATGCAGGGAAGAAACGTTGGTCTCAGGTCTCGAGACCGCTTAAACGTAGAGTTCAGTCAGCGAGTGCTCAGCCAGGTTGTAGTCATTGGCTCAGCTCCGACTCGCCTCTGTCATCGGTCGACTGTACTCCGCCCAAGAGGAGTAAGGTTCTGCCTATACAGACCCCGACTGTGACTTTACCTCAGTCTGTTATCGTTTCTGCCGACCCCAAGTGGACCCTGCTTCAGTCCATGCAAGTTCAGCTTTCGGACTTGATGCGTGAGTGTCGGGCTGAGAGTGTTGCACCGCCTGCACTCCCTCCACCTGTTCTCGCAGCACCTGTGCTCGCCCAGCCTGCACCTGCTCCGCCTGTGCTCGCCCAGCCTGCACCTGCTCCGCCTGGTCGCAGCACCATCTGCCAGGCGTACGATGTTGAACCACTTTCGGAGTTTGCTGTTCACAGTGTTGTTCAGCCTCAGCCTTCTTTAAGGCAACCCTTGCTTTGGGATCAGGAGAGTTACACTCTTCCTCCTCCTCCCCTTGCTGCTCCACCAGTGGTGCAACTCTCGGTTGGGGTACAACAACCTCTCCCCTCCGTGAGTCTGTCTGCTCAACCAGCGCTGCACCGAGTTCAACCCTCATCTAGGCAAGCTCATCTACACCATGGACTTGCGCCTCAGGAACCTCAGCTTGCTAGAACTTTACCTTGTTCTGCGCAGCCTCAACCTTCTCATGCTCCACTCATCTCTCAGGAACAGGAACGGACTACTCCGCCTCCGTCCTCCGCTCAGCTGGTGCAATCCTTGGGTGCAACTCTTGCTAGGAGTCAACCTCCTTCACCCTTGCACCTGCCTTCTGCTCCGACTGTTGTTCAGCCTATGCAGTCTGAACCTCAGGTTTTCCCTCAAGTTGAGGAAACCTCTGTTGTTGTTCCTACCCGTTCTGACTCTGCGGTTCAGCATTCTGGTCCTTTTGCTTCGCTACCTTCTGCTGATGAAGTGTCGGATGATGAGGAGGCACATCTTGATCCCTCATCAGACGTGGAGGAGTCTAAGCTTTCTCCATTGTCTGTTGATTTTAGAAAGGTCTTGGCTCTACTCAGGGAGCTTTACCCTGACCACTTCGTCTCTGCTGTTCCCCGCTCTCCTCCATCTGAGTTTTCGCTAGGCGTACAACAAGCTAAGTCGAGCTATACTAAGCTTGTCCTAGCTAGATCCTCCAAGAGGGCCTTAAGGACCTTAGGGGAGTGGCTTCAGTCTAAACAACACCTGGGCAAGACTTCCTTCATGTTCCCTCCAACGAAGCTCGCATCGAAAGGTTGCGTTTGGTATGCCACAGGGGAAGCACCAGGCTTGGGAGTTCCTGCCTCTGCCCAGGCTGACTTCTCAAGTCTGGTGGACTCGCCTAGGAGGACTGCGATGAGACGCTCGAAGGTTTGTTGGACCTTCTCAGACCTGGATCATCTTCTGAAAGGGTTGTTCAGAGCTTTCGAAATGTTTAACTTTCTCGACTGGTGCCTGGGAGCCCTCAGCAAGAAAACATCTCCTGCGGACAAAGACTCTGCCATGCTAATTATGTCCTGCATGGATAAGGCTATCAGGGATGGATCGGGTGAGCTAGCGTCGTTATTTGTATCAGGGGTGTTGAAGAAGAGGGAACAACTGTGTACCTTCCTCTCAGCCAGCATTACACCGTGCCAGCGGTCACAGCTCCTTTTTGCTCCACTCTCAAAGTTCCTCTTTCCCGAGGAGCTAGTTAAGGACTTGTCGGCTGCCCTGATACAGAAGGACACGCACGATCTTGTAGCCTCATCGGCTCGTAAGTCTAAGGTTACCACCTCTGTCCCCAAGACTTATCGCTCTCCAGTGGCTGATACCCCGGCCACTAGGTTCATACCGCCCTTTCGTGGTAGAGCCCCCAGCCGAGGAAGCTCCCGTCCAGACTCTCAAAGGGGCAAGTCTAGGAAAGGACCCAGGACATCTAAGGGAAAGCACTGACTCTCAGATTCTCCAGACAACAGTAGGAGCCAGGCTCAAGATCTTCTGGCAAGCCTGGGAGAAGAGAGGTGCAGACGCACAGTCTGTCAGTTGGCTGAGGTACGGTTACAGGATTCCATTCTGCCTCAAACCGCCTCTGACCACATCGCCCATCAACCTCTCTCCCAACTACAAAGAAGAGGACAAGAGGCTAGCATTGCAACAGGAGGTGTCGCTACTTGTGCAGAAGAAGGCAGTGGTTATAGTCCGGGACCATCAATCCCCGGGCTTCTACAACCGTCTCTTTCTTGTGGCCAAAAAGACAGGAGGTTGGAGACCGGTGCTGGACGTCAGCTCTCTCAACGAGTATGTCACCAAGCAGACGTTCACAATGGAGACGACCAAGTCGGTCTTAGCAGCGGTCAGACAGGAGGACTGGATGGTCTCGTTGGACTTGAAAGATGCATACTTTCACGTTCCCATTCATCCAGACTCCCAACCTTTCCTGAGATTCGTTTTCGGAAAGGTTGTCTATCAGTTCCAAGCCCTGTGTTTTGGCCTAAGCACAGCTCCTATGGTCTTTACTCATCTGATGAGGAATGTAGCGAAATTCCTGCACTTATCGAACATCAGAGCCTCCCTCTACCTAGACGACTGGCTGTTGAGAGCCTCCACGAGTCGTCGTTGTCTGGAGAACCTCTCTTGGACTTTAGATCTAATCAGAGACCTAGGTCTATTAGTCAATATAGAGAAATCTCAACTCATTCCCTCCCAATCCATTGTGTACCTGGGAATGGAGATTCAGAGTCGGGATTTTCGGGCTTTTCCATCGGCCCCCAGGATAAACCAAGCCCTAGAGTGCATCATGAGCATGCTGAAGAGGAGCAATTGCTCAGTGAGACAGTGGATGAGTCACAGGGACCCTCTCATCTCTGGCCCTGTTTGTCGAGCTAGGGAGACTCCACCTCCGCCCTCTTCAATTCCATCTTGCAGCTCATTGGGACAAGGGCTCGACTCTAGAAGCAGTCTCTATCCCTATCAACCAAGAGATGAAGACCACTCTCCGGTGGTGGAAGCACAATCTTCTTCTCAAGGAGGGTCTATCATTGGCCATCCAGACCCCCCATCTTCATCTCTTCTCGGATGCATCGGACTCGGGCTGGGGTGCGACCTTGGACGGACGGGAATGCTCAGGAGTATGGAACAAGGAACAAGCTTTACTCCACATCAACTGCAAGGAACTGTTAGCAGTTCATCTTGCCCTGTTGAACTTCAAGTCCCTCCTGCTAGGCAAAGTGGTGGAGGTGAATTCAGACAACACCACAGCCTTGGCTTACATCTCCAAGCAAGGAGGGACCCATTCGAGGAGCCTTTACGAGATCGCAAGGGACCTCCTCATTTGGTCAAGAGGTCTAAACCTTACACTGGTCACGAGGTTCATCCAGGGCGATATGAATGTTTCAGCGGATCGCCTCAGCAGAAGGAATCAGGTCATTCCCACGGAATGGACCCTCCACAAGAGTGTGTGCAACAGACTTTGGACCTTGTGGGGTCAACCTACCATAGACCTGTTTGCCACCTCCATCACCAAGAGACTTCCGCTTTATTGTTCCCCTGTTCCAGACCCTGCAGCGGTTCATGTAGATGCTTTTCTTCTGAACTGGTCCCATCTCGACCTGTACGCATTCCCTCCGTTCAAGATTATAAACAAAGTTCTGCAGAAATTCGTCTCGCACGAAGGGACACGGCTGACGCTGGTTGCTCCCCTTTGGCCTGCAAGAGAATGGTACACAGAGGTACTTCAATGGCTAGTCGACTTCCCCAGGACTCTACCTCTAAGAGTGGACCTTCTACGTCAACCACACGTAGACAGGTTGCACCCAAACCTCCACGCTCTTCGACTGACTGCCTTCAGACTGTCGAAAGATTCGCTAGAGCTAGAGGCTTTTCGAAGGAGGCAGCCAGTGCGATTGCCAGAGCTAGAAGAATTTCCACTCGTAGAGTCTACCAGTCTAAGTGGGAGGTCTTCCGAAGCTGGTGTAGAGCCAATTCAATATCCTCTACCAATACCTCTGTGATCCAAATAGCTGACTTCCTTCTTCATCTTAGGAATGAGAGATCCCTTTCAACATCTACGATTAAAGGGTATAGGAGCATGTTGGCCTCAGTCCTCCGCCACAGGGGTTTGGACCTGTCTTCCAACAAGGACCTTCAAGACATTCTCAAGTCTTTTGAGACGTCTAAAGAACGTCGTCTTTCCACTCCAGGCTGGAATCTAGACGTAGTCTTAAGGTTCCTTATGACATCTAGGTTCGAACCTCTCCAGTCAGCTTCCTTCAAGGATCTTACCCTCAAGACTGCTTTTCTCGTTTGCCTTGCAACAGCTAAGAGAGTCAGTGAGGTTCATGCCTTCAGCAAGAACATTGGTTTCACAACCGAATCAGCTACATGTTCTTTTCAGCTTGGATTCCTAGCAAAGAACGAGCTTCCTTCACGTCCTTGGCCTAGATCGTTCGAAATACCTAGCCTCTCCAACATGGTAGGTAACGAACTAGAGAGAGTTCTTTGCCCTGTCAGAGCTCTCAAATATTATCTGAAGAGGTCTAAACCTATTCGAGGACAGTCAGAAGCCTTATGGTGTGCCATCAAGAAACCCTCGAGACCCATGTCCAAGAATGGGCTTTCGTACTATATAAGGCTTCTGATCAGAGAAGCACATTCTCACTTAAAGGAGGAAGACCTTGCATTGCTGAAGGTAAGGACCCACGAAGTAAGAGCTGTAGCTACTTCGTTGGCCTTTAATAAAAACCGTTCTCTGCAGAGCATTATGGATGCAACCTATTGGAGGAGCAAGTCAGTGTTTGCATCATTTTATCTGAAAGATGTCCAGTCTCTTTACGAGAACTGCTACACCCTGGGACCATTCGTAGCAGCGAGTGCAGTAGTAGGTGAGGGCTCAGCCACTACATTCCCTTAATCCCATAACCTTTTTAACCTTTCTCTTGAATACTTTTATTGTTGTTTTTATGGTTGTTACGGTAGGCTAAGAAGCCTTCCGCATCCTTGGATTTGGCGGGTGGTCTATTCATTCTTGAGAAGCGCCTGGATTAAAGGTTTGGTAGAGGTCCTTTAGTAGGGTTGCAACCCCTTGTACTTTGGCACCTTTGGGTTGATTCAGCCTCCAAGAGGAACGCTGCGCTCAGTAAGGAAGACGAACTTTAAATAAAAGGCAGAGTAACGGTTCTATTCGACTTCCTTACCAGGTACTTATTATTTCATTGTTATTTGAGATAACTGTTATATGAAATTTGGGATACTTAGCTATCCTTTAATCATGTACACTGGTTTTCACCCACCTCCCTGGGTGTGAATCAGCTACATGATTATCGGGTAAGTTTAATATTGAAAAATGTTATTTTTATTAATAAAATAAATTTTTGAATATACTTACCCGATAATCATGATTTAATCGACCCTCCCTTTCCTCCCCAGAGAGAACCAGTGGACCGAGGAATAATTGAGGAGGTGTCAACAACAAATGATTGAGTACCTGGCCACAGGTGGCGCTGGTAAGTACACCCCCTTCTAGTATTGTGATAGCTGGCGTATCCCTCCATAGAATTCTGTCGGGCAACGGAGTTGACAGCTACATGATTATCGGGTAAGTATATTCAAAAATTTATTTTATTAATAAAAATAACATTTTTTTAAAATTGCTCAAACAGCCTTAATTTTTGTCATAGAGAGGTCAGGTTGGTCTCATTCTCTTGGAAAATGCCTGAATTTTCTCAAAAAATTATCAAAAATATGAAAAAAAAAAAAGAAAATTTTATAGCATTTTTTTGCAAGGACGTACCGGTACGTCCATGGGGGTAAAGGGATGGCTTTTGTGAAACGTACCAGGATGTCCTTTGGGGGTAAAAGGGTTAATATAAATAGGCACTTGCCCCTGATTGATTTACAGCTAACCTTTGTTTGGCCTTCCAGTACCATTTGATTCTTTGTTGCGTTAAACACCTGTGTGGGATTTTACTTCAGCTATGTTTTAGGATGGAATTTTTTTTTTTATGTTGAGGAAAGTCTTGCTTTACCTATTCAAGGCTGCCATAGTTTTCAACCTCTTTAGTTATTCTGTAAAAGTTTTAATGTTCCTAGGGTCGTGGATATGTCTTACCACCCGCAGGTCCTATCCTTTTGTTGATTCTCTTCTTTCATCATTTGTAAATATAGAGGCTTTTGGCCTTGAAAATACCTAATATTTTATATACTATCCTGTGAATCTATAACCGTATCCTTTACATTTTGTACACAGTTTTAATCCAATTACTATCTGACTGGATTTTTCCTGTTTCTTTACTGGTTAGTCTTGTTCAGTCAACTTCTCATTCTTTAAAACATCTCTTTAGACTTGACCCACTGGATTTTAATGGACACTTGAACATGTCACTCCTTACACACAATTCTGCCTACAGTCTTGTCTGCAAGCTTATTATGCTATTACTTGTGGATGTCTCCATTTACAACATTTTTAATCTGTCCCTGGAGGTATAATGACCTCCATGGATACCTTTTTTGGTACATATCATTAACACCATGCTTCACAGCTATTAATATCTATAAATCTTCATTTGCAATGATTATTCATCCATTGGGAAATTATATATTTGCAATGATTTTTGTAAATAAGATTGAATAACATGCAGAGAGCAGAGGAATATCCAATGCTCTGATTAAGGATAATAACTAAAAAAAATTTGTAATGCAGACTGGTATTCTTTCCTTGATATTGAAGATATCTCTTTTTTTTTTTTTTTTTTTTAAACTAGTGTAATACATACATACATATACCAAGGCAATTCCCACAATTTTGGGGGGTAGCCGACATCAACAAAGAAACAAAAACAAAAAAGGGGACCTCTACTCTCTACGTTCCTCCCAGCCTAACAAGGGACTTAAAGGAGTTCAGCTGGTACTGCTAGGGTGTCACAGCCCACCCTCCCCCGTTATCCACCACAGATGAAGCTTCATAATGCTGAATCCCCTACTGCTGCTACCTCCGCGGTCATCTAAGGCACCGGAGGAAGCAGCAGGGCCTACCGGAACTGCGTCACAATCGCTCGCCATTCATTCCTATTTCTAGCACGCTCTCTTGCCTCGCTCACATCTATCCTCCTATCACCCAGAGCTTCCTTCACTCCATCCATCCACCCAAACCTTGGCCTTCCTCTCGTACTTCTCCCATCAACTCTTGCATTCATCACCTTCTTTAGCAAGCAGCCATTTTCCATTCTCTCAACATGGCCAAACCACCTCAACACATTCATATCCACTCTAGCTGCTAACTCATTTCTTACACCCGTTCTCACCCTCACCACTTCGTTCCTAACCCTATCTACTCGAGATACACCAGCGATACTCCGTAGACACTTCATCTCAAACACATTCAATTTCTGTCTCTCCATCACTTTCATTCCCCACAACTCCGATCCATACATCACAGTTGGTACAATCACTTTCTCATATAGAACTCTCTTTACATTCATGCTCAACCCTCTATTTTTTACTACTCCCTTAACTGCCCCCAACACTTTGCAACCTTCATTCACTCTCTGACGTACATCTGCTTCCACTCCACCATTTGCTGCAACAACAGACCCCAAGTACTTAAACTGATCCACCTCCTCAAGTAACTCTCCATTCAACATGACATTTAACCTTGCACCACCTTCCCTTCTCGTACATCTCATAACCTTACTCTTACCCACATTAACTCTCAACTTCCTTCTCTCACACACACTTCCAAATTCTGTCACTAATCGTCCAAGCTTTTCTTCTGTGCCTGCAACCAGTAATACCTTACAAATATTTTCCTGTACCTATATGTATCATAAACAAGTTCATGGTTGGTATGTATTGTGAGTTGATGGCATACTTATAATATTTATAATATTTTAATGACCTAATCTTGAATATCTATGCATTTCTTGGCATGTGAAATTCATGAATTAAATTTCTACCATTCAGGTCGCTCTCCCTCTCCAACCAAAGAGGATACCTCTGTTGGGATGCAGCGTATGCTCTTTGAAAATATCAAGGATAACTGGAGGGGGAATGAAATTAATAACAAGATACAAACCGAACGGCAAAAGGAAATGGATGTGCTCTTAAACAGGTTCAAAAAACCCAGAACAGGTGACAGAGCCCCTGGACCAACACAGCCTGTCCAGCGTAGGTTTAATATAAGGCTATAAGACATGTCTTGCTTATATATCCTTTTATAGTTAGAGGATCATTTTTAATCAGTAATTTTTAGTCCTGCTTTGCTTTGGGGGAAAACTAACTTTAAAAGAATACATGTGATGTGTAGGGAGCTTTATGACAAATATTGACAGTAATATGGGACTGGGAAGGGTACTGAATTTTACTGAGGTTGTTTTATTCTCGTCCCTGTGCTAATATTTAAGTCGGGGAAACTAATCTCGTCCTTACGTTGTTCAAATAATGGTTACCAATATCCTTTATTCTAGTCTATTGTAGTTAACCATCGTTTAAGTAAGATGTCAAAATATTTATTTGAGAAATGAGTAGTTGAGGACCCATTTTGTAACAGTACAGCAAGTTACAGATTAATGTTACAAAAGGGTAGTTTGAAGAGTATAGTATTTTGTAATTTAGATACATAGATAATGGCTTTGATTTAGGTTGTGGCTTTACTTTTCTTGTTTATCAGTTGGATTACCAAATGTCATGCCTATATTTTTACAAAAACATAGTAGTGGGCCTCATCACTAGCTACAATTGATTAAAGTTCTTGGTGGTAGGAACGTGATATGCGGAGAAGTAACTCTTTGGGGGATGAATAGTTCTGACTTGTTTTCGATTATCCACTCTTACGGACGTGAAAAACTATATACTTAGTTGCCGTAGATTTTGATAATCAACTTATATCATTACATTTGTAATAAGAGTCTGGCTGGAGGTTGTGTATGACTTGTGAGAGTCCATTTTGAATCTGATGATATTAATTTTTACAATTGAAAAGTTTATTCTCGTAGGAGTAACATGTCGACTGAGCTTTTTACTGTATGAATTACTTTTTTCTCGTTGATAAGTAATCTTTTATTGTTTTAACAACCAGGGCTTATAATCATCTTGTATTTCATCTAGTAATCGGGGCAGAATTTTAGCGATTATGACAGTTATTCTGGAAAAAGGAGTCATAGGAAGCTTGTATAGTATTTATTACTTGTTTATTTGCTTGAATGTTACACCCTTATGTGATGCCCTCCCTGAGAAGACTTATTGTATGATACTTTCTTTAGAAATTAAAAACTTTGTGTTTGAATATCCGCAACCTTTTTAAGCATGATAGTTTTGACTACTAATCCAACTTCCTGTTATAATGCCATTTTAACTTTTTTATTAACTTGAAACTATTGTTTTAGTAATGAATTATTAGATAACAAAACCCTAGTGATTGGTATGTTTTCCTTGGACATTGATATTGTGTTTTGATCATCCTTTTTTTTCTTTCGAGGCATACAAAGTTTAGCCGAAAATTGTCCATTTTCACAGTCATTGGTTGCGGAAACTACTCGTTTCTATCATTCCTTAAGCTGTTTACTTCTTTAGTAAATATAGTACAGTATTAGTATAGTTAATGTAAGAATCCACCTTAGAGAGGAATATCGCAAATTCCTTTCTCTTTTTCAGGCTAAATTCTCTCAAGCTTTCACCTTTGAATTGAAAATTGACATGTTTTCATTTCACTTAAGTTGAGATCTCATTCTTTCTCATTTTATGAATATTTTTTCTTTATTTACATTCTTAAAAATATTTGATTGAAGAAAAATACTTTACATTTTGATATATATATACCTTTGATAATTAGTTTCTGAGTATTTATAGCAATATTATTAGATTTACTTCCTCTTTAATTAATCTACTGTAGTTAGTCTGCAACTAATACTGAACCCTAAATTGGACCTTGCATTTATTGAGGTAATTGAGTAGTGTATAACTTTGCAGTGTTTAACAATTTCACAAATTCAGGTCAAACAACCTATCCCGCCGAGTCCGAAACCGAGTATGTCGAGAGTGACGAATCCTATGCGGACTCTACAGCGTCGGACGACACGCTAGTAAGAGACAATGCGGCAGGGCCACCCAAACCGCCTCGACTTTATCTCGAAGGGGGATCATCTGGATCATCGGGTGTGTCGTCCCCTACGCGCCAACAACAAAGTTTCTCAGATTGCTCTCCTGTGCTGAAGGTCCGATCTCCTGCTGCTAGGTTGAATTCAACGGAAATTGATGGTAAGGAGAGATTGAGTAGGAAGGGAAAGTATTAGTATTGGCTTTATTACGTCAACGAAGTTGGAAGGAGGTTATTTTTTCTCCCATGTTTGTGAACAGCTTCCTGGCCACAAATTCAATTGTAACGTAATGAAACTTGTAGGGATTAACTTTTATGTAAAAATCTGGAAATGATTTAATTTTGAAAGCCCAAGGTTATGGTCAAGCAAAATGTTACATTCACGTAATCAGCCATAAGTTTGGACATTGTTGTCACAGGGACTTGAAACTTGGTTCATATTTGAGTGTATGAAAATCCACGCCAATCAATACATTTTAAGATCATGGTCGAGAAATAGGCTGCCGCGCTGGAGGTCTGCACTCTACTGGGTGCCCCTCTAGTTACTGTATTGATTGACTTAAGAATTTATTTTATGAACTGGTGTATGAATTGAATGTTTGTATTTTAAGGGTTCTTTGGTTTTTCTTCTTTTTTTCAGTTGTATATATTAAGGGTTTCATTTGCTATGCTTTATTTTCAAGTAATTTATAAAGTATTTGTTTTTACCTTTGATCATTTGTTTCTTCTTGTTTTGTGCAATATATGAACACCTTAGAATTCATCTGGCGAAGTCTAACTGAGGCCCTTTGCGTCGATAGGCATAGGAGGAGATGAGGATGATGAATGGGCCTCTTGGAGAAGAGGTATTTTGATGTTTTCAAGGTGATCAAAGTAACTAACCAAAGAATAATTACTAGTCAAACCCATATGTCACATTACAGTCATCCACCAATGAAGAGAATGTTCATATCACACGATCTTTATTATTTAACTCTGTTTATTGGTTTTAGTATTTCATGAGTAATTGGGGAGGAGAGGAAAGTGAAAAACTTGTGCTGTGGTATCGGGGCAGGTCTTAATGAAATCGTGAAGTGTTAAGTAGGAGTTGATGGGGCAGAAAGCAAAATAGTTTTAGCATGGAATGTAGAGATAAGTGAATTTCTGTTTTATGAAACTTATGAAAAAGGGACTTTGTTGAAGGAAAAACCTATTTTTGTGTCTGTGTATTCCCTGTTCTAGCCTTTCTCAGCTAAGTCCTTTGAGACCACAAAAACACATTGACTTAAAAAATATCACCTTTTTAGAGAGACCAAAGGCGTATGAGAACTCTGTACCACAACATTGTTTCTGATTGTAAAAATTATTTTGAAAAATTATCATAGTAGCATGTCAAGATTCATTACTACAATAGGGCAAAAGTATTTATTACAAATGAAGGGTTGTCAGAGATGGGAAAATAGACTAGTACTTTAGCAGGATGAATACCTAAAGAGAGTTGTGGAAAAGTAGGATCGATTTAGACCTAGAACTGAGAAAGTATGGGCAGAGAAAGGAAAAGGGAACTTATTTTATGCATAATCCCGTAATGAGAAAAGCTTGCATAGTGACTATGATGATGATGAATTTAATTTTAAAGATATTTGTCGAGCTAGTAGCTTTCTCTCTCTATCGAGTTTATATTCCCAAAGCATACATGGGTACCTGCTGTAGGCTGTGTAGAAATTGTGACTTTGAAGAGGTTTATGAATGTTGTATTTTATCATCTTTCTGAACATTGCTGCTCGCTACCTGTTGATTGGCTTAGTGATAGTATTGCACTGTAATATTCTTGTATTGGTCAGTTTGGGATTTAAGTACCTGATCAAGACACTTCTTAAGTATTACATAGTGTTTTGCAAGATGTAATTGTTTTATTTTTTTCTCGTGCAATTGTATTCACTGATTGGCTGTTTGCATAGACTAGACATAGTTAGACCATGACTTTTGGGTAACCCAGCCTGGGCTAGCGTTGACTGTTTGCATTTTGGCCTTACCTGTGACCCTCTTTCCCCCACTTGGTTTATTGATATGGGTGATGGTATTGTATTAAAGGGGAAAATAGGCCTAAGTCAACAATAGAAGGCCAGGACTTTAGACCTGAAACAGTGAGGGTCCGGACTTATTATTATTACTAGCCAAGCTATAACCCTAGTTGGAAAAGCAAGATGCTATAAGCCCAAGGGCTCCAATAGGGAAAAATAGCCCAGTGAGGAAAGGAAATAAATAAATGGTGAGAACAAGTTAACAATAAATCATTCTAAAAACAGTAACAACGTCAAAACAGATATGTCCTATATAAACTATTAACGTCAAAAACAGATATGTCATATATAAACTATAAAAAAACTCATGTCAGCCTGGTCAACATAAAAACATTTGCTCCAACTTTGAACTTTTGAAGTTCTACTGATTCAACTACCCAATTAGGAAGATCATTCCACAACTCGGTAACAGCTGGAATAAAACTTCTAGAATACTGTGTAGTATTGAGCCTCATGAGGGAGAAGGCCTGGCTATTAGAATTAGGACGTTTTAAGGTTTATTGCCTTCATGAGGCTGCCTGGTGTAATCTGTTATTGTGTTAAATGGAAAATTAGTTAAGTACTTTTAAAGTTTGTTTCAGTTTAATCTTTATTATTCTTATAAATCGCTAAACAGGTTTGGTGTAGTGTTCAACTATGAAGTGAGGAAGAACAGGTATTATGTTCTTTTGTTCTTTCAGAATTACATACTTCGCCCAAGAGCAAGAAAGAGTTCATACCTAAAATAAAACCTGGTTGCATCTTCCCATCTCTCTCTGATATCGAGTCTCATTCTGAAGCCCCAGACAGTCAAGATGAGGACGATATTCAAGACTCAAGGTACGTTAATATAATGGAGAGTCAGTTTTATAATATATTGTTAATTTTTAAGGTAAAAAGCATTTAATCACGGTTCGTTTAGATTACCAGTGTTTCTACAAAGTAGGGTAATGACATAGCTTACATTTATAGACTTCAGCTTCTATTTGCAAATAAGACTAATTCCTTCAGGTGAATCAAAAATTTTTTACAGTAGGAACTGGATGCTCTAGTTCCATTAAACTGCATCATGATAATACAGCACTGTACAGTATTTTACTAAAAGTGGATAGTTCTATAGGTGGGAAAAGATCAATAGGGACATATTGAAGGTAAAAGTGAAATTAATGCACCTGTAATCAAATGGCTAATATCCTCGAGTACCTCGGTAGCACCCTTGCTTCAGTTTTCCCTGAAATCTGGGTAGTGGTGGCCAATATAATAACGTCCTTGCCTGTTGATCGCCAGACTGGGGTTCGAGTCCCGCTGAAACCTGTTAGTTCCCTTGGTTGCTGCAACCTCGCCATCCTTGTGAGCTAAGGATGTGGGGTTTACGGGAGCCTGTAGGTCTACCTGCTGAGTCATCAGCAGCCATTGCCTGGCCCTCCTTGATCCTAGCTTAGGTGGAGAGGGGCTTGTGTGCTGATCATATGTATATATGATCAGTCTGTAGGGTATTGTCTTGCTTGTTAGGGCAATATCACGGTCCCTTGCCTCTGCCATTCATAAGCGACCTTTAAAGTGTATTTAAGATATTTTTGAATTTTGAACAGAGACTAGATAGTGTAGGTTTTCTTTGCTGAAAGATGATATAAGGATAGTGACATAAAACTACTGTAATTTCATGTGTTATCTTGTATTAAACTAGAAAATTGAGTGTAATTCATCTTGAATTGGAGAGATGATAATGGAAAGAGGATCATATCCTTTGTAGTTTGGTCCTAAATCAGGCACTGAATCCGGAACATTTATTCGATAAGTTAGATTTCAGTTGTGTATAAGAGTGTTTATATTTTTGTACTTATATTAAGTGATTATAATAAAAAAAAAAGATCAACTTTTCACTACGGTTCTAAAATACATAGGTAAGTTATAAGTGTTTAATCATACCTTGTTAAAGATTCTCTCCTTATTCTTTTGATAGCATTTCCTATTGATTATTATTTTTTTTTTAGTTTTGCCGAAAGTGTGCTGACTTGTACATCCATTGAAAGCTTTGGTCAAAAGATTCAACAAATGGCACAAACCAATCAGACCAAAATACTCTCTTCCATAGCAGAACAGACAGAAACATCGTCAGGAGTAAGTATTGTTTGTTATTTTCAAACTTCATTTGTCTTATCTGGAAGTTATTTAAAATACGTAATAAGTCTTTATGATTGATATACGTCGGGCGTGGCAACGTGCGGCTTCCGACATGTTGGTTTGCAGCCCTTGAAACATCCTAAGTTACTGAAACTGTATTTATTTATATGAGTAATCATCATAAGAAAATAATGAAAGAGATGTCAGTTTTATGTAAACTTTCATAGTACATACATACATACATATACCAAGGCACTTCCCCCAATTTTGGTGGTTAGCTGACATCAAACAAGTGAAACAAAAAAGGGGACCTCTCCTCTCCAAGTTCCTCCCAGCCTGACAAGGGACTCAACCAAGTCCGGCTGGTACTACTAGGGTGCCACAGCCTACCACCTTTCATCGTAAGACGAAGAAAACAAGGAAGAATGGTAAAAAATAAATCAGTATATATTCGGGAAATAATTATCATGTGGCCCCCAGCTGACTGACAGTTGCCCATCGCTAATGTAGATTATAAGTTTCCACTTCAGTGAAATAATCCTATTTCCTTAGATAATGTATTTGGTGGCTTTTAATTTTTGCCAAGAATATGTTACATGATTGACTGATTTCAGATCGCCTAGCATTGTATTGGCTATAGTTAGTCATTGTGTATGGTCGTAAAGGAAATTTTTAGTTTAGGATATATTTTTTAAACTAATCTTATTGTAATATGGTTTTGTCAGGAAATGGCATTGTATTGATTAGTGGGTTATTAAATTTTCTACTTGATTTAAGGGATTTCATGGTATAGTTTTAAGCACTCAGTAAGTTTTGGTGGATTATATATATTTAAGATAATGTGTAAATACATTAATCTTTAGATGTGGGTTATTATTATTAATGTTTCGTAGATTTATATGGATGTTACTGTCATATCTGTAAAGATTTTTTTTCAATCTTCTAGATTGGAGTGAGCATGTCCGAGAGTACTATGGAGGCTATCGATGCCATTGATAATGCAATTGATGAGGCCTTGGATGAAGAGCCCACACCCCCAAAGAGGCAACGTACTCAAGAACATAGTGTAAGATGTGTTATTTTTCAGTAGAACATTGCTTATATAATTTTTCCCTACTTTTAATAAAAAGAATACAGATATTCAGTTCTGTTCCCAAACAATATGCTTGATATTTAACCGTCTGGTTGGTTGAAGGAATGTTAAGTAATTTATAAATGTTAATTGTCTTTAATAAAGTTCTTTTTCTTTCTTGCTTGGTACTTCCATTGAGAAAATATTGTATCTATCATTGTTCTGGAACTTGACTTCCTAATAGTTATAATTTTGTATCTTCACCAATTCATTATTCAGTGAATAAGATCATTAATTTTTTCTAATGAATGGTATATTTGCATTTATACACTACTTGTTCTGTAAACATTTTTAACTTATACATATAAGGAAGGGGAATTTGTGTTAATAACTGAATCCATGATAATGATGGTAAAATAGGCAAAGTTTCGATTCACTGCTGATAGTAAACTTTAACCTCTGTCGTGTTGTTTATGATCAGCCAATCCCAGATACCTGTACTAGCATAGTCCACTATTGAAAGTAAAATTCTCTGGGATATATCACTGTAGTTAAATATAACCTAGGAAGCTACTATGAAGGAACTTCCATCAGGACGACATGGCTACCTCACCCAAAAATAGATTTTTCGCTTCGCTCAAAATCCCTTCTTGAATGCTGTAGAGATCAAGCAAACTATGCAGTTCCATTATAGTACATATATAATTAATAAATCTTTTGTTTACAAAAAGTAGCAGGCGTTTACAATTTATTTTGGTTTTAATCTTGTGCACTTTTTAATCAATATATAGTAAGAAAATTACTTTTACAATCTTTTATATTTATTCTGTTATGTATGTTCCAGTCCTCCAGTGTTTACAAGACACCAAAGATTAATCCTGGGTCTCCTGGCAACAATCTTGAGGATGAAAATAATCTTGCTCATAGCATCTCCATGTACAGGAAGCAGAAACCAGTAAGTGTTCTGTTCTTTTGTTTATTTACCTAAAATGCATTGGGATTATATAACTTGTAACCTTTTAAGGTTGGTTTGTTATGGACACTCACAAAGGGATCACACTATATCCCTAATAATAGAGGTAGTTATTATTATTATTATTATTACTAGCAAAGCTACAACCCTAGTTGGAAAAGCAAGATGCTATAAGCCCAAGGGCTCCAACAGGGAAAAATAGTCCAGTGAGAAAAGGAAATAGGAAAATAACTAAATGATATAAAAAGTAATGTACAATTTAAATAAAATATTGTAAAAACATTAACATTAAAACAGATATTTCATATATAAACTATAAAAAGACTTGTGTCAGTCTGTTCAACATAAAAACATTTCCTGCAAGTTTGAACTTTTGAAGTTCTATTGATTCAACTACCAGATTAAGAAGATCATTCCACGACTTGGTCACAGCTGTAAAACTTATGCTTTATGTTATACTGGGCATTTGTTACTATGTATGGTATATTTTATACTTGGCTACATGTCAAAATTAAATCATTGTGGATATGAAAAATGAGTGTTTCATATTAGGGACATGCTAGGAAGATTGATGGCATCCATGAAACATTGTATTTATTTGTTTTTTTAATTATTGCCCACATAGTGCTTATGATATTAACAAAGATATTATGGAAACTCCTGCCCCTTGTTTTAAAATGAAAAAAGCTATGACTACAGAGAAAATATAAGTAGATAATCTTAACTTAGTCGGCATTGGCAAGCTATGAATTTTTCAGTGATACTGGATTTATTTATAACAAAGATATTATGGGAACTCCTTCCCCTTGTTTTAAAATGAAAAAAGCTATGACTACAGAGAAATTATACGTAGATAATCTTAACTTAGTCAGCATTGGCAAGCTGTGAATTTTTCAGTGATACAGGATCTATTTCCCAGCTTTAAGGGATGCAGCTTCAAAATGTGCCTCGTGTCCTTTTGTAGTTCTTCACATCTCTTTGGCCCCAGTTGTATTTCGTATACTTGTTTATCTATTCTTTAGTTTCTTCCGATTTGGCTGACCAACTTTGTACCTTGCTCCAGTTGGTTGAATAATAAGTAGCCCTTGTTAAATGCCATACTGTATAATTGATAATGCCTACAGCATAGGCCACTTGTAATCTTTAACAATAAGACTGTCATAAAAAGGATGATTAGTATAGAAGTTTGATTTGGATCTTGTACTGTATACACTTATGCTTAGGACACCACATTTATGTGTGAATTTTTGTATACCATGGAATTCATGAGGTGCCCTTAGTTTCAATCTTGTTATAAGTTATTTAGCTTAAAATATTACCTAAGAGGATGATGATCGATATTACGAACTTGGTGAGGCCATATATATATATAAATAGCGATGATCATTACTGATTGAATTACCAAAGTTCTCTTCAGGACTGCTTGCCAGTATGCTATGTAGACTTCTTATTGCCTCCACCAATGAAGTTGGGAGGAGGTTGTGTTTTACCCCTTGCTCGTGTGTGTGTTTGCAAACAGCTTCCTGGCCACAGTTTTAATTCTAGAGTAATAAAATTTGCAGGTATTAACTTTTATGTAAAAAGCTAGAACTGATTAAATTTTGGAAGGTTAAGAAATAAGCTGCCACGGTGGAGGTCTGCGATGTACTGAGTGCCCTCTAGTTCATATTTTTGTTTACTCATTTAAAAAAAAATTTAGGAGAGTTTGTTAAAGGCAATATGCATGTTATGCAATGAATTATTTTTGTAGATACATATATTGTTCAGTTAAATATATTTTTTGACAATTTTATTAAATGTAGTTACTCGTTTATCAGGATGTGGCCTACACCCCAGTTCGTCAGATTACTCGTCATCCTGATCTGCGCTCTCCTAGCCCTGAACCACCAGTAAGCCCATCTGTGACTGTTAGCGCTCGAATCCGGGAGCTTCAAGAAGAGGTAAGTATTATTTTTATTATTGAGATATTAACGCTAAAGAGTTATTGGGTCCTTTGACTGGCCAGACAGTAGAACATTGGATCCCTCTGTTCAAGTTTCATTTTTCCTTTGCCTACACATACTGTACACCGAATAGTCTGGTCTATTCTTTCCACATTCTCCTGTATCCTCATACACTAGGTAACACTGAGATCACCAAACAATTCTTCTCTTAAGGGGTTAACTACTGCACTATAATTGTTCAGTGGCTACTTTCCTCTTGGTAAGGGTAGAAGAGACTCTTTAGCTATGGTAAGCAGCTCTTCTAGGACACTCCAAAATGAAACCATTGTTCTCCAGTCTTGGGTAGTGCCATAGCCTCTGTACTATGGCCTTCCACTGTCTTGGAGTAGAGTTCCTTTGCTTGAGGGTACCCTTGGGGACACCATTCTATCTTATTTCTTTTCCTTTTTTTTTCAAGTTTTCATAGTTTATATAGTTTAATGATGTTACGGTTCCTAAAATATTTTTTCTGGGCTCGACCCGTGTCGCTCCGTGAAATGCTTCTTATAGCACCATTTCTAAGGTATGAATACTGCTAGTCCTTTCCTCACTGGCTATGATTCCCTGTTGGATCCCTTGGGCTTTTAGCATCCTGCTTTTCCAACTATGGTTGCAGCATAGCTAGTAATAATAGTACTAGATAAGTGGTAACCAAGTTGGAAAAGCAGGATGCTATAAGCCCAAGGACTCCAACTGGGAAAATAGCCCAGCAAGGAAAGAAAATTAATGAACTATATAAAAAGTAATGAATAAAGAATATATAATAGGTTATTTTTTCTTCTCAAATTTATAGAAATAGTATTAAAGAAAATTTTCAGATACAACAATGGAATTGTTTTACTTTTTTTATAACTCTGGGTAGGTAGTTTCATAAATGAAGCAAGGTAGGCTCTTTAAGATGGTACGCACATTGTTTATAGCCTTTAAATTAAAAGGAACAAGTTATTGTACAGGTACAGGTAACTTCGTTGAGACAGACTTTTATTGTCATCAATGACCATTACAGTTATGATACCAGATAACTTGTAATCAATCTATCTATAAAAAGAGCTTCAGCCTACGTTTTAGTATCAGGTTTATCCAAACTCATCTAGCCTTGTGATAATCTTTTTGATGAATTCAATTTATTTACTCTTACAGTAATTAAGTCATGGAAACTTGAAACAAGAACCTGTTATTGTTGCTGCTGGCCATGTTTATGGTCAGTAAAATATGAAAATACTATATTAATGATTATGTTACAAAGTTTTTTGCAAACTGGATTATTAAAATTTTAATGATTTTGAAAAGAGAAACCTAAACCTTTTAAGTAAATAAAATAAATGGAATTCTAAATGAGATATACAGTAGATATGTAGCAACAAATATTTTTATACGCCAGATTTAGGTGTCTTGTTTAGTAACGTCCGAAAAGTATCCAGTACGTAAATGTCATGGTCCTTAGCAAATTAGTTATTATTTTATGTAAATTACTTATGGTTTGATAAAGAAAAACTTGATAATAGATTAAAATTAATTTTATTAATTGATTGCTATCTATTAAATGAATTTATCAGTGAATGTTTTTGTTGGCAACAGATAAAACTGGTTATGAAGCAGTTTGTTGACCCAAAAACCACCAGTTAGATACAAAGTGGAATTCTTCTTCACAAATATAAGCTAATTCACCTTTTAATTTTGCATTTTGTCATTAATTCAATATCAGTTTTGTTAGATTCAGAATGTACAGAAGGTCCTCAAATTACAAACTCAATAGGTTCCAAGAAGCTTTTTGTAAGTCAAATTTTGTAAAAATTTTGGCCTAGGGTAGTCTCGACCATACCCCATGCCTATGATTTCCAAACTATGAAAGACTATGCTTCGTCAAGTTTCCTATGAAATAGATATTAGGTTATTACAAAGGGGATTTTGACGAAGGAAAAATCTATTTCTGGGCTCGACCTGTGTCGCTTCGTGAAATGCTCCTCTAGCACCATTTCTAAGGCATAGTTATTGCTGAATATACCAGAGAAAAGAGAGATGCTGGGAATGCCAGGAATAAACCTAGCTCACTCTTTGAGTGTCGGTATAGAAAACTGGGGCGTGATTGAACCACGGCCATAAATCCCTCACCAATTAGACCACCTTCATCAACATCCCCCTCCACCCCTACATCTCCCCACCCTTTATCTGCATTCCTCTATCAGCACCTGCGTTGGTCAGACGTGTTTTATTTTGCTCTGTGTTGTTTTGTGTCTTTGAAGATGTCCGACGTTTTAGAGATCCCTGCTCCCAAGTTGGAGTATTATACAGTATTTGTCTGTTTGGGATTTCTAGGTAGCGACACTCATTTATTCCAAACCTTTGCTAGCTGTATTTAGTTCTATTATATAGTTTTATTAGAGTATTTTCTTATCTTTATTATTTTCAGTTTGATTTGTGTTTGTAAGTTGGGGACTTTCGGTACCGAAAGTCCCAGACTTCTTTTTAACCTTTAAAATTTTAAATTTCTTAAAGACGACAAACTTTTGTTACATTGGCAGGTAGCAGAACAACAGAGGGTTATTTCTCAGGCTTCAAATGCTGTGACTGTGGTTTTGCAACACGTTGAACATCAAGGAACACCACAGCATGTAGAAGCTGAAAAGTTGTTGTTACTTGCTACTCAGAAGAGACAGACAGCCCTTGATGAAATACAGGTAAGGTTCATCCAACCATGTTTGATGATTTATGTTTCTGATTGACTTAGGTTTGCTTTTCAAATGGCCTGCTGTCAATCATGTATAAACATCAGATGATTGTATGCAGTATAAATCTTTGAATGTGTATTATTGCTGGAATGTACAAATGAAATGGGTTCAAAGAAATAAGGAAAGAAATAATCTAGACTTCAATACTGTGGGATTAATTTAGGGTAAATTTGTAATTGGAGATTTTTTTAGAGAAAACTTAAATACTAGAAAAGTAAAATAAGGAAAAAGTATATAAGAAGTAGTGTAACATAATGTAATAATCTTACAATTGACAAATGATTTAAAACAAAGCAAAGACAGTGACCATGGACAAAACTAAAAAAAAAAAAACATGAAGATATAAGGACCAAAGTTTTGGATCTTGTAGTGGCTTTGGCCTTTAGTGAGGTCTTTTCATCGCAACATAGAATGTGCTTTTGCATTAACCAGCGAAATGTCTTTGTAATTCTAATACCATTTTACTGAAAAGTAGTTCGAGGGATGAGATAGCCTAAAGAAGTCGGAAGGAAGGTGTGTCAAAATGTAGCTGATAGAATTGAAGCTTTACATGATGAGGGTTTTTATAGAATGAGAAGAGTATCATCAAGGCTTTTGCAACTTCCATTTGGTTCCCAACCATGTATCCCTTTAAATTTTTATTCTACCTTTTTTGTTTTTCATTCTTATCAATCCAGTATCCTTTTTTAATCTGTTGATCTTTAAGTAATGAATTGAGACCACTTATGACTTGGATTATTTATATGTAAATGCAAAAGGAGATTGTGATGGGTCGCGAGCGTATTGATTGCCTCGTCTACTTTTTTTTTAGTTGTAAAAAGTCTTAAACTTTATTATGAAAGCACTAAGGGTGATAAGTGAGGCCCTTTTATTGTGCATAAAATATTTATTTTGTATTAGAAATAATATTTAAATTCTTTATTCTTAAGAGGACTTCATACTTTCATTACTTCAAACAACGAGGACTGTAGTTCTCTTATAGTTGGTTATTTGCTTGAAAAGGTAATATTTATTCAATCTCCCACTGGGAGACAGCTGTCAGGAAATGAGTTGTTTCATAGATATTCATAATGAATGAGTTAGTACGTGTACGTAAGGAGTTGTTTCATAAGTTTAAGTCACAAATTAAGGGATAGAGAGACAAATGAAATAGGTTGCTTTTATAAAGAAAGAATTGAGTTTTATAGAGAGATGAGGGAGAGAGCAAACTAGAGGTTGTGTGTTGATAAAAATTTGAAGAGGTGTGCATTTCGGAGGACTTAGTACTGTAGTTACTTTTGTTTCAATATTGTTAGGCAGTCGGCATCACCAGTCTCAGCATGTCTTAAGTTCCAACACGTTGCGATTGCTGTTCAAATATCAGCCTCGTTCCCCAACTGAGACTTACTTTCTCAAATACTTTGTCCAAGATAAGTTGAAGTTCAAAATATGAGATTCAACTTAAGGTTTAGTCTCCAAAAACTTATTTTTATCATTTTTTGGCATGGATTCTTGGTTATGATATTGTGCAACCAAGATACTATATATTGAACATAGGATCTCTCCTTTGTGAATCATCCTAATCTGTATTTATCTATTTGTTTACAGAGACTGAAAACAGAAGGAGCTTTGTCCCAGCATAGCTGGGCTGTGTCAGAAGATTCGTGTAGGGGATCCATCAGTATAAGTAATATTTCAGTTCCCTTGAAGAAGGATTTCATTGAAAGTGGCATGAAAGGTAATTTTTATTTATTTTATTTGTTTCATCTAATTTGACTTATTCCAGAATTATTTAAAATTTTCTTAAACTTGAGGATGGGCCATTTAATCTTCACAGATTTTAATGATATATTACATTTCTTAACCTATGAAAGGTATATTTTCTCTCTTGTAATTTTATAATACACTGTAGTTACATTTAGATCAACTTTGACATTTATTGCATTGTTAACTTTTTAGGTCATGAGGTATACCACTTGATCGTTTTAGTGAAGCATAGGGAACAAGTAATATCGTCACAGCTTCTGGCCACTCCAGCTTGTGTGGTAGATGGTTCAGTGACATTCCCTAACTTGATGTCCCTACACAACCTAACATCTGATTTTGTAATATCCTTGGAAGTTTATGCACTCCGTACATCACAGGCTCGTTACTCAACGATTAAGAAGGTATGTATACATATTGGTTATATTCAGGAATTTTTCAATTGTTGGAATCAATGGTACAAATCCATATACATTTTTATTACAATTTTAATATGGTATTATGAAACCATTGAGTTTTGCCTAAAGAATGTATACAGTGAACCCTCGTTTATCGCGGTAGATAGGTTCCAGTCGCGGCCGCGATAGGTGAAAATCCGCGAAGTAGTGACACCATATTTACCTATTTATTCAACATGTATATTCAGACTTTTAAAACCTTCCCTGGTACATAGTACTGTTAACAAACTACCCTTTAATGTACAGAACACTTTATGCATGTACTACAGTACCCTAAACTAAAACAGGCACAAATATTAAAGGTGATTTTATATCATGCATTTCCTAAACATGCTAAAATGCACGATAAAAAATGGCAACCAATGTTTTGTTTACATTTATCTCTGATCATAATGAAGAAACAAACTGGAGGTAGAGCTTTGCTTATTACCCAGACATATTTCCCATACTTTTCCCTTAGAACTACATCACATCTTCCTACTTTAGATATATATATATATATATATATATATATATATATATATATATATATACTGTATATGTATATATATATATATGTGTGTGTGTGTGTATATATATATTTATATGTATACACATATACATACCTACATATATACATACCTACATATATACATAAATACATGCATACATATATATATATATATTACTGTATATATATGGGTTATGGAAAAAATCCGCGAAGTGGTGAATCCGCGATGGTCGAACCGCGAAGTAGCGAGGGTTCACTGTACTCTTAAATGTGGAAATTAGAACCTGAACTGGTACCAAACCCAACAGTAACAGAAGTAAAAAAAAACCATTAAAGGGCATGAAAAGAGGCAAAGCAGCAGGAGAAGATGACCTATAAAATAATTGACAAGGAAGCTTATTAAATTACGAAGTGATCTAATTGCATTTGGTGTTTTCCAGGAACAAAGTCGTATGAAGTTGACCCCTCTGAAGAGACTTCAAAAGAGTGAATCAAGAATGGCATCACCTTCAATACAATCCCCAGGTGGACCCTATGCTGTGAGAAGTTCTTCATTCCAGTTGGTGGGCTTCACTCATTTGAATATAGCAACATTAACTAGAAATGCTTGGACTCTTGAAAGGGTAAGAATTGTTACTAGAACTTACAGATGGTTATATTTTCTGAATTATCAGGGGGGTGCCTCAGTTGCTTGACATTAGATAGCCATACTGTATCTGAGAAAGGCAAAATTGTAGAGAAAAGTTCTTCTCTGTACAGACATGGAGGTTGAGACGCTGCACTATATCAAAACTGAATTTTTTACCATAGTGCTTTGCGGGCTACGGCCAGATGTAGCACACAGACTGCCTAGGTTTCAGTATTGTGTTGTGGTTTGCGGGCTACGGCCAGATGTAGCACACAGACTGCCTGGGGTTCAGTATTGTGTTGTGTAACATCCAAGCTAATGTAGAGATATTGATCATTTATCTGCATTTCCAATACTTAGTATCATCATTAAAGGTCTGCATATTTGACTTAATCTTGGCAAAGATTAGGTTCCGAGTTTCAGAATGAAGGGAGATTACAATGGTGCAAAGCTCTATTAAAAGAAAACTACTGTTGTCTGCTGATATTTACCTTGATACTTTGTGTGAAACTTTACTCTCACCATTACAGAAATTTGTCATGTGCCAAAGAAAAGATATGAAAGTTAATTCAAATTCCTCGGGTAGAATTAGTTCTTAGGTAGTTTAATAGAGAAACTTGATCGCCCCTGCTTTCAAGCCAAACCTTTCCAATCATTATTGTTATTGCACTATTCATAGCTTTAAGCTTACTGCAGGCTGCCAGTGCCATGAAGTTATGAATTGTCAAGTAAGCGCATCATCTATCCAAGTATTGGTGTTGGAAGTACTTACACCTAGCATTTATTTCACTACATGACCTAAGTTGTTGAGCAATGCTGCTACAAAATTTTCAAGTACATTTTATTTACTGTTTTGTTGCAAACGCTGTGTTTGGAATTAATAGATTATCTCTGCAGCAAGTTATGATAGAATTGTATTTCATGGGGTAAACAATTTTCATTTATCTAAATGTTTTCTTGTCATTTACAGGTTCCCTTTTCTTCACCGCTTGACGGTCATCTTTTGATGCGTGTCAGTTGTAGTTTTGAGGGAGGTATCACAGAACGAGGATTCCTCACCATGTTTGAAGATATTGGAGGATTTGGAGCCTGGAATAGGCGATGGTGTGTCCTCAATGGAATGTTCCTTCGTTATTGGCGTTACCCGGATGATGAATCTAAGAAAGTAAGAAAAGCGTAATCTTGTCCTATTGAGATTAGAGTAGAAAAAGAGGAAAAGAATAACACAGCATTTATAGCAAGTAATACTGTAGTAATTGTAAAGTACTTTACTATGTACAATTGATAGACTGTATTAAAAGGGTAAAAAGATTTTAGGAAAGATTTTTAAAAGGTTTCTTGCGGTACAGTACTTAGTTGTTTGAAAATAATGAAATTAAAAAAATAATAAATATTCCACTTTTTACTTTGTATTACAGAAATTACAATTATTGTTAATTTAACCTTCATATAATTATTACCCCTCACAGGAAGCTAATGGACAAATAGACCTACGTTCTTGTACCACAAGACGTGTTGAATTGGTTTCCAGAGATGTGTGCGCACGACAGCATACGTTCCAGTTGACTTGCTTGCGTCCGGCATACGGTGGAGATGTTTCAAATTTAGTTCAGGAAGTCCAAGGATCATCTGTAGTAACTAGGTAGGCTTGTTTTTTTTTGTTTTTTTTTATATCAAGGTGGAATGTTTTTGGTGGTATTGTTATTATATAAAATGACTTATGTATTTTCAGTTAGAGGGAAAAGAAAAGTACAATCTGGAACATAATACATCATTTGTGATGGTTTCACTGGTGCTAACAAGGAATGAGGGGAGAAAGATAGGTAGTGGTGGTGGTGGGGGGGCAGTAGCTGTAGTGAACGACACCTCATAGTAACGGGGGATTTTGAGGAGGGAGAATTCTAATTGGAAAGGGACCTCTGGTAGTGGTATCACTCGCCCCGGTTTTAATACCAACACCCTTTAGGGGTGAGCGAGCTGGGTATATTCCTGGCATTCCATGCAACTTCTTTCTCTGGTATATTTAGCAGTATTTATACCTTTGAAATGGTGCTTTAAGGAGCATTTCACTGGGCAACACAGGTTCCTCGCCCAGAAATTTTTTTTCTCCGGCAAAATCCCTTTTGTACTGCTGCTACTACTACTACTAGTTATAAACATTACACTTGCACTAAGCAAAGAATTATTCTGACCACAGTAGTATAGCCCCAACATTAAAACCAGGAAAACTTTGAGATGTACTAGGCAGAATCTCCTTATCATTTGTATCATGAAGCAACCATTTCTCAGCACCTGCCAACCTTTTAGGCATTCAGCATTTTCATACCTGGTTCCATAGGAACCTTATGATAAAACTATGCCTATGAGTGCTTAATTGACCTTGGTGTAGATACGATCTTAAAATCCTAATTACGGGAAGACTGAATAATATACCAACCACCCGTCTACAGATTTTTTCTTGGGCATGTTCACAAGCAGCTATTAGTGGAGCTGTAGTTGTGAAAGCATTGAAGCTTTCATTAATGATAGTAGTAATTGCCTATGATAAGAAAGTTATTGAAATAATTTTTTTAGGATAGGTAATGTTTTGTTCAATATCTGTTTTACCAAATTGATTTTGCACAGTGGGGTATATAAGTAATTGTTTTAATGTGGTTTTCTTGTTAGATTTTTAAAAATTAACTAGGTTGAGCTAATTATCAGCCCTTCATTTGAGACATAATTAAGTAACTCTCTTCCTGGGAGGGGTTGCTGCCTTCAGTGCATCTCATGCTGTGCACTGTAGGCATTAGTGTACTAAATGTAGTTTTCCATAGCCTTTGCAATTTATCCTTTCACTTTACATTTACCTTTCTTTCTTGCTATCTAATCCCTTTAACCATTATTTTATTGTACACTTGTGCACGTTTCCTTTTTGTTGTTAGTACTTCATCTTGTTTTTCTAATTTTTTTCTGTGTCCAACCACTCCTATAACACACATCAACTTCATACAGCAATGAATAAGTAATTCAGAGTCAGGGCCTCAGACCAGACTTTGATATTGGCTGCATTTCTCCAAGAGGCTGTGTGTGGCCAGTCAATCTGCATCAAGAGACCAGGCCTCATAAATCAAATTAAATTTCTTTCTCCTCCAGGCACCTCTTATCGGCTGACAGTAAAGAAGAAAGAATTGGGTGGTGTAACAAACTTAACAAATCCCTGGCAAATATAAGAGCATGGGACCCAGATGCACTTCGTCCTGAGGACTACCAAGTTTAATTAGATAACTGTATAACTAATTTACGTTAAGAGATAAGTTGGGAGTTTTGTAAGGAGTCTTTTACACAAGAAATATTACTTATGCTATACTGTATATTGTTCAATATTTTATACTATACCTTTTATATATAGTTTTACCTAAAGGTTGACAACTTTCTGATCATTGGTTGTATTGGACTGATTTCTTAAACTATAAACAGTGACAGAAACTCATTTTGATTAAATTACTGTTTTCTCAAAGCTTTTTGAAGGGAAGTATGGCTATACTATAAAATAATTTATGGACGTCAGAGGATACTACTTTCTGTTGAAATTCAGGACAAAATAGTTATGTAGTAGGATCTTTGTCCAAAAGCTGTTCTTTTGGTACCACTATATGGGAGAAATAATTAATTTGCTTCACATATCTTTGTTTAGATAACATTAAATGAGCTTCTAGACATTTATTAGTAGGTACAAAAGTAAGCTTTATAATTTTAACTTTCTGTAAATATAATGCTTTTTATTTTCTTATGTAATCTGTCATCTTTTCCTCAAGTGCATTTAGCTAAAACTTTATGCATTTGGTTACAAGCACATAATTCACACTGCCATGTATTGCTGGAAATACTTTTAGTACTGATTTAATACACAACTGGTTTACACTAAAGTATTATAATGTATCATTTTTCATACGCAACATAATGTTTTCCTATGCAGATTTGACAAATGTCACAATGGATTTATGACGCATATTTGTATATATTTATATATATTTTATATAGTCTTTTTATCTATCCCAATAAAATAATTTTTGTGAAATTTTCATCTTTATCCAGTAATAATCAGTACTTTGTGGCGAGTACCGTACAGTCAAAGTACTTCCCTAAACAATTTGTAGTGCAGTAACCCATAACTTTAAAATATTAAAAATTAAGATTACCTTTTTGAAAAAGGTTAAAAAACTCTCATAACTTAAATTTTCACTTCCAGATTCAGGAAAATGGAGTTTTATTTAGTACAAAAGTTTGAATGTGCCTCGTGTTTTCAAAAGAAAAATTCTGAAGGTGCAATCTTTAGATATTTTAACAATCTATAATAGAAGTAAATAATTAAACATTATTACAAGATTACCCTGGGCAAAATAATGAGATTTGAATGTTGACATGCCTTTTAATTACAAATTGCATTGAATGTTGACATGCCTTTTAATTACAAATTGGCATAAAATGTAATCAAAGCATGTTTTGTTACTATAGATAGACAAATTACTTAAAACACATTCATACAACAAGCATTATTCCAAAAAGTTCCTTCAACTAAGAATAAAAACTTAACCAGAATGAAGTGTCTTATCCTTCATAGAAGGTTGGTAATTCATTATGAAGGAATACTCTTCTGTCCACTCCATCCTTAGTAATGACAGCTACACGAACGACTCCTCCACTGCTACCATCTCTGGTCAATGCCAATGTTAAAGCTGGAAGGGAGAGAAAAAATCATTTTACTTTTGAATTATCACAAAACAAGGTACCTGCATTATTTAAACTTCATAATTAATAGGTTCAATCAAAAGTCATGCACAGTAAAAGTATTTAAATGGACTCACTGTAAATAAGTCTCAGAAACAATAACAAAAGAAACTTACTGTTTTTGACAAAGTCTACAGTTTCTTCCTTGTTCATATTTGGCTTAAAGGCCGAGTCCACATAACCCCAGACATAAGTACTTCCAGAACCTCCGATAGCTACTTGCTGACGTACAATCATACCTCCAAGTGGCATGGTATATACCTGAAAGTAAATATTCCTTTAGATAGTAGTAATTGTTGACAATGCTACTTGACCCTTTTTTTCCTATTTTGTAAAGTCCAACTCTAAAGTGTTTTTATGCTTAAAGATATTGCAATGTTTTACTTTCATAGCTAGAATAAATATGTATTTTTCATGTTATAATCCTGGTTAAAGTATAATTTTGAAATTAAATAGTTTAAATGACGGGTATGAAATGTTCAAAATTATAAAAGTGAAATGAGTCATAATACTGAAGGACTTGATAAGAAATTTATATTTTTCATACCTATACAAAATTCAAAAGTCCTTTAAAATAGGGACTCAGCAGAGCTGGAAGGGCTTTTAAAATTAACAAGGTACTTAAGATTGCTGAAGAGTGTGAGCGAGTAAACTCACCAGTGAAAGGCTCTTCACTTTTCACTTTCAGCTCAGGACTGAGAGGGGTGGTTGAGGTGGGAAGCTAACCATAGGACTGAGTAGTTTGAAAAAATATAAATGACTTTTAAAAATTGGTTATTTGTTCCTATACACATACAAAGAGTCCTTTAAAATAGGGAGGTCCACTTTTTGATTGGTTGGAAGTCACCCCCTACAACTGAACTTGGTTATTATTCATCCTTGGAAAATGCCAGTGTCCCTAGTCCTGTACAGAAACAAAGGAGATGACTCCAGCACCTATCAGCACACCCTGCGGATAAGTAGGTTGATAGGGCTCTGGCAGTAATTGGTCGATGAAGGAATCCTCCCAGATGCTGAAATAAAATACCTGGTGTATAATGACCAATTGATAGGTATTCATTCCATCATCCTCCTGCTCAAATCAGGAGACCTACTACTTACAGATCTACCAAGAGTGGTGCTCAGAAGAGTAGCAACAAACATGAATGACAGATTCAGCCCACGACAGTAAGAAAGCTTCGTCCCCAAGGACAAGGCAGAAGAATATATCATTCAACTTTTCCTCCATACTTGCATCAAACAATTTGCCATAGTCAAGATGTTGCCTGACCCGTAAGGGAGCAGGGTTGGTGACATAAGTTAACTACTAGAGCTGCCATGAAAGGGCCAAGAATAAAACTGTTGAAAGACTTAAGAAGAATGAAGGCTGCTTGGTGCATCTACCCTCCATCACCTATTTCACTTGCCCTTCTCCGGAGTCTAAGTAAGAACAATACCCAACTCTGTGAGCTGTAGATTGAGCTTTTAGCTCTACTCCCTTAAAGGTTAAAGCGTATGCTCTTAAAAGTGTCATCAAACCAGAAGCGACGTGTCTACGTAAGTGTTATGGAAAAGACGTTGGTATGTATTATGAAATAAAGGCTGGCATTTAAGCATTGGATGTCAAGACGATCCCTCATGGAACAGAAATGTATCTCCTCTCAATTACCACCTGACACTTCACATAGAGATGGGATGGAGGTCTCAAATCTTGGGTTGTGACTAGATGAGTTCCAAGTTTGGCCACAAACTTCGGTGAAAAACAAAGACCTACCTCCTACCCTCAGCAGTTGTTGTCCAAAGAGAGACAGTGTAACTGGCCTTCTTTCTAAACTAATGCTATGGCTACCAAAGAAACTGTCTCGAGTCAGATCTGTCTGAAGACAGAGTATGAATAAGTTTTGATAACAAGGGTCAAAGTCCCGAGATCCCAGGGTGGGAAAGTGTACTTGTAAGTAAATATATGTTTGCTTTCGTTCGTAAACATAAGCATGAGCTGATTCCATCTCACTGGGAACACTGTACAGGCTTAAAGGTATAGCCTCGATGGGTTATGTCACGAGTCCGTTGTGCTTTGAGGGCATGACGGAGTGAGGCGGAGATCGCAAGGGATGGGAGACCGATAACATGCGAGTATTCCGATAAGCTCTCTAACCCATAGAGAGAGGAGAAGTCTGAGATAATAACCCCGAAGGATTATGCTCCCTCACAACTTGTCTTCTGAACAACGGTGAGATGCTGTGGCTGCAAGCAGTTGGAAAGCATTCCTGTCTGCGGCAATAACACGGCAGGACTATAAAGTACCCAATGAGACTCGTGCCCTGGGTCATAATGGTGGCATGCGGCAGTCGCAAACGGTCAGTAAGCATCCTCAATTGCGGCAATAACCTGAGGGTTTCGTGTAACGAGAATCGTACAATCCCAGGTTTCTATCTTCCTGGCGAGGTTTGGTGGTCGTATGGATGAGCGAGCATGCGTTACCAAAGTAGATCATATAATCCATTTATTATGGGCATGTTAGCTTGGAGGGTAATGATACCAAATTCAAGTAACAAAAATGACTAGAGACAGGGAGAGGTGGAGGCAACTGACTGCCAATATCCAAGACACGGCACTTCATTACAGTAGTAGTAGTAGTTGGCGAGCACTTGTAGTTGCGCAGACCTTGTCAAAGAGAAGGGGAGTTCCCCATGCATCTTCATTAGTAGGGAAGGGTATCTCTTATGAAAGAATAGTCTCGCATGGTAGGATTATTTGCCTAAGCATGCAAAGAACACAAACAATCAGATTCCCAGAAGAGATGGTTAAGTGAAGCCTTGCGAACGTTGGTGATACTAGTCAGGTTCCCAGATGAAGTTAGTAAGTAAGGTCTTGCAAACATATTTTGTGAAGAGAACACTGGCGAAGCGAGTGTAGAACGTTGGCAAGGTGAACGCTGGCGAGTGCTGTAGAATGTTGGCGAGGTGAAAAATGGCCATACAAACATTGGCGAGGCGAACACTAAGAGCTGTAGAATGTTGGCATGGCAAACGCTGGTGAGGGGAGCAATAGCAAGCCAACCTTTGGGGAGAGGAACACTGGTAAGTGCTATAGAATGTTGTGAAGAGAGTGGTGTAAAACGTAGGCTGGAGTTGTAATTGGAGATGGCAAGTATGAGCTACCGAAGTAGTGTGTACAGTACTTGAGGCAACAGCAAGCTTCACTTCTCTGCCTTATGTCCTCCTACATAGGAGGTATTCGTTTGCAAGGAGACAAATAAGACTGTGCTGAACTTGTAGAACACCAGGTTCTTCCTCATGAGAGGCAGAACCTTGAGACGCTGATTGTGAAGGGCCTGGTCTCATAAAACTTCATGAGTTCTGTTGTGCCCAAACGGACACGAAGCAGATGTAATCTATGTAGACAATAGCCCCGAAGGGTTATCGCCTACAAGACTTGTAGATGGGAGAGGCGGCAGGCACCACCATCTGTAGCAATGACCACAAAGGGAAAAACTAACGAGACTCATTGGGCCTTGGGGTATGATGGATGGCTACCACAAGTGTCAGCAGGACCACTCTGGAAAGGGGCATCATACTCGTGGACGCGAAGGGCATTCATCGGCTGAAGATACTCGGTGTAGCAAACTTGCAAACTCTCAGCCTGCTGAGATGACTCAGACTAAAGACAGGCATTGTAAGCTATGAAATACAAAATGTGACCGAAGTCAGTTTCTGAGTTCTTGTATGGATAACCCGACTGGTACTAGTCTGCAACTGTTCTTGCTTATACACCAGAGCAGTAGCAACAAAGGGTGAGGAGAAGCAGAGTGCTACAGCTAAGGGCACGAGAGCCTCCGAGTTTCGGAGAAGACCATGGTCCACCCCTGGGGAGACAGGTGTGCACTCCCGTGGTGCCCCCAACTGTAGCAGCCTCATTATGCAAAGATAGCTGCAGCCAAAGGCACGAGAACCTTTAACAGAGTAATACCTCCAGAGTCTCTGTGCCTTTAACTGCTGCTCCCTCATAAGCCATTCCTTAAAGAGGAGACCTGAAAGCCCAAAGGAATGCAGGAATACAAGAGAGACTCTCTCGGTGGAGGGCGCCATTGCTTCGCTAAGGGAAGCAAAGGTGTCTGCACCTACGGGTTATCCAAGGGTCAAATGATCATTGTTCGATTCGTTCGCCCTGTAACAGAGTACGAACGAACAGAAACATTATTTCAAAGGCCAGTTTATAAGGATTATCAAGAGAGACAGAACGTCTATTCACTACCGAGACAAAATAAAATGTGTAGACATTTTACAGGTGTGTGCGCAAGTGGGGTGGGTTGGTAGGTTCAACTCTCTCTAAATAGAGGTGGGCTATTATACCTTGCTAATACGTCTTTTGGCTACTTTTCAGCATTCGCCAAAATCGTATCCACTGTAAAGAGCAACAGGGTTTGTTTACGTGTCAGAACAGTGTCTTAATTTGGCAGAACTGTTAAAAACTACTTTTGCACTTTCTTCATGCACTTTATTAGTGCCTTTGACGTTACTTATAACACATGCCTTTCTTAAAACCACCTGCAAAGAAGTAACCATGCCTCATCACTTCAAGTAAGGCCTACTCTTCATACCTTCACAGTTATGCTAAGTTTAGAAGATTTCACTTTTGTTATAACATTGTCATCATTCAGTCTAAAGATATTTAAAAAAGTATGGGAACACAGTCACATACACATACGACAAGTTGATAAGCACGATTACATCACTAAAAATACAATAGAATACTTTTATTGCTGTCGTGTACAATACTCACTTGTCCTCCTTTGGACTTGTCCCATCCAGCAACAATGATGCCTGCCATCAGCATGTCACGATAATTGTAGCAGATCTCCTTGAAAGTGTTTGCTGCAACTTGTACCAAAGGAGGTTCTCCTAGCTTCACCCTACGAAAGAAAGCATGCATCATGAAAAACAGAAAAAGTTACTCTTATTATCCCTTTCACCCCCAATGGACGTACCGGTACGTTCTTGCAAAACACTGTTATTTACATGTTTTTGCATATTTTTGAGAACTTTATGAGAAACTTCAGGCATTTTCCAAAAGAATAAGACCAACCTGACCTCTCTATGACAAAAATTAAGGCTGTTAGAGCAATTTAAAAAAAAAGATATAGCAAAATGTGCTTGAAAGTTAACCATACCTTGGGGGTAAAAGGGTTAAAATAAATGCTCTCGTCATTACACCAAAGTAATCCGACACTTTTTAGAAAACTAGTAACGTATTTCGTCTTAGTTCGGTATTCCCAATTACTTTATAACTTACAAACTTAACAGGTTCCAAGAAGCTATTTATAAGTCCAATTTTGTTAAATTTTGGCCGAGTGTAGGCCTAACCTGAATCCCATGCCTATGATTTCCAGCTACAAAAGTCAACAAAGTCAGATTTCATATTAAATAGATATCAGGTTATTACAAATCTCATTTTGCTCACTGTATCAAATAATAAAATATGGTTTTATAACATTTCTTTATCTTATCTTTGTCATTTTCAGTTGGATTTGTATTTTTATCTCCAAATGTTTGTAAGTTGGGGATATATTGCTCGTTTGCGACGTCGTCATAACTCAAAAATAGCTATTTTTCAGGAGAGCCATTTTAATCAATTAAAACTCTCTCATATCATGTTATGTCGTTAGGACATTTAGCGCCTCTAGCGATCAATTTTTTAGCTACAATTATGACACTTTTGCCAAAAAAATCAGCATTTGAAGATGAATATGTCTATATGGATAACTCAAAAATACATTTTTTTTGAGTTGTGACGTTGTCAAAAGTGCGTGATATGAGGACTTGTTAATATCATTAAAATGTCACTAGGTAGTGTAGAACCTACAGGTATACAATACCCTATTCATATTATTAGCAAACATTTTAATTATTATTAGTACCTAAACTACAACACTAAATGCTACAACAGGGAATATAGTCCCAAGAGGAAAATAAATAAACTACAGTATATATGAGAAGTAATGAATAAAGAATATAAAATATCTTAAGATCAGTAACAACACTGAAATAATAAATTGGAAGTAATTTGTATATTTCCTAGTATACAAACCTGGAGCTATTTATAGGGGTATTCTTTCAGCTACGCCGAAAGTATACGCCGGAACAAATAGATGGCGTCTATAAACTATGAAGAGAAAGAGACTTATCTCAACCTGTTCAACTTGAAAACATCTGCAACACATTTGAAACTTCAGAAGTTCCACCGATTCAACTGCCTGATTAGTTGAATCATTCCACAATCTGGTTACAGCTGGAATAAAACTTACAGAATACCATGTCGTGTTGAGCCTTATGATGGAGAAGGCAAGATTATTACAATGAAACTTCTGAAGTTCCACCGATTCAACTGCCTGATTAGTTGAATCATTCCACAATCTGGTTACAGCTGGAATAAAACTTACAGAATACCATGTCGTGTTGAGCCTTATGATGGAGAAGGCAAGACTATTACATTGAAACTTCTGAAGTTCCACCGATTCAACTGCCTGATTAGTTAAATCATTCCACAATCTGGTTACAGCTGGAATACAACTTCCAGAATACCGTGTCGTGTTGAGTCTCATGATGGAGAAAGCAAGACTAATTACATTCAACTTTAAACCTAGTACAATGACAAGATCAGTCAGGAAAGACCTGAATGTAAAGGATGGTCTAAATTATGAATAATCTTATGCAAAATGTGCTGCTTTTCCTTTGGACAGTGAGTGGCAGAGCCATCTGGTTTAAGTACAGGAGGAACTCTTAAAAACAATATCAAAGAGTGCAGCTTTAAGGGTAACCCACCATTTATGCTCCTGGGTTGTACAAGAAAAGGTTTCTTTTATAATCAAATTGCATTCCTTTTCACTTAAGCATGAACACCTCTTAGTTGAGTATAGTTATTCAAAGTTAAATCTGATCGACTAACTTTCGATGACAAGCCTCCTCTTTCTCCAAATAAGAGCACCTACGATCATCACTAAACCAGGGTTTGTATTTCACTTTAGTCTTTTAACACAAGGGATTTGCCTATTAGTTATGTTAACCAGATTCTCAATCGTCTGAATAACAGGCTCAACCTTTTTATATAATAACCAATTCAAACATGAGATCAGTCTGGTTGAGATTTCATATATATCTTACATGAGTATGACACATCTGGGATAGGCTGCTCAGTCTTAATTACTTAACCAAAACTCCTCTTGCTCAGCAACGCATAGGAAAATTACTAAAGTGGGAAATGAATGATTGCTGATTATTAGGAGGCCAGAGACCAAAAGTAAAGAATAAAAATATAAGGCATACTATCCCAGTACCGAGATCATTCTTGTTTTGTTAATTGAAGTTTCTTTTTAATATTCATGTTAAATTTTGTGAGCTGAAACACTGGTGTGAGGCACGTGGTACCATTTCACTTTTAAATATTTATGTAAACTGTGATATGGCTCAGCAAGTAATAGTAATAATAATAATAATAGTAGTACAGTAGTAATAATAATAATAGAATAAAAATTAGTTCCCTCTTTTTGTTTTAATATTTTAGTAAATCCAAGTTCAAAAAAAAAAAAAAAAAAGAGAGAGAGAGAGAGAGAGAGAGAGTGAGAGAGAGAGAGAGAGAGAGAGAAGAGAGAGGAGAGAGAGAGAGAGTGAGTGTGTGTGTGTGTGTGTGTGTGTGTGATTTAATCAATTAGAACTGTAGAACAAAAAATCATTAAAAGCAATTTTGTATTATTATTACACTACAGTACATACTTGCTAAGTTGGAAAAGCAGGATGCTATATCAAAAGAAAATAGCCCTGTGAGTTAAGGAAATACTGAAACAGTGTGCCCCCAAGTAAGAGAACTCTAACCGAGGACAATGGAAGACCATGGCACAGAAGCTATGGCACTACCCAAGACTAGAAGGCAATGGTTTAATTTTGGAGTGTCCTTTGCCTAGAAGAGCTGTTTACCATGGCGAAAGTGTCTTTTCTAACCTTAAGAGGAAAGTAGCTATTGAACAATTACAGTATAGTAGTTAATGCCCTTAAGTGAAGAAAATTTTTTTGGTTATCAGTGTTTCAGGTGTATGAGGACAGAGGAGAATGTGGAAAGAATAGGCCAGACTATTCGGTATGTGTTGGCAAAGGAAAAAAGCCGTAAGAAGAGACCCTCCTGGCTAGTACACTGGTAACGTGTTTGCTAAGCATTTGCATGGCGGCAGATTGATCCCAGCCCGAAACCTTGAGTTTAAGCTGTTTACTGGGGAGGCCACTGCTGTGGTTGGGCACCACAGTGGGAAGTTGAGCTTGCCCGGCCAATGTTCTGGTGAGCATCTATTTTGATGAAAGCGGGACTGAAACCCGACACTTTTACCTTCATGTAGTACAACCTAGCTAGTCAAAGGACCCATTACAGTAACTCTAGTGGTAGTATCACAATGGGTGGCTGGTTCTTTAGCCAGCGTACTACCTACTATAACATTAAAAGATCCCAAGAGGGGCCTTGAGCAACCTACAACCTACTATAGCAGATAGAAGGTCCTAGGAGGGCAGTAACATTGAAACAAAACTAAATATTTGATTCTGAATGTATGAATCAACCTGAATAACACAATATTGCATACTGGTCATACCACTGACATAAGTTCTTAAGGGGTCTTTTGTTTTTTCTATACAGTGACTTTCTTTCCTATTGCAATCCCTTTACTAAGTTTTCTCTTTACACCTTTTGGGTTTAAGAGGGGAACCAAAACAATATACACCACTGGGGATACTTGAGACATGTAATTGTATAGTGGGTACCATGGGGAGAGGTAGCCTTATATTTGAACTTCAACAAAAGCATGGAGGGCCCACCTGAAAGACGTCAGGAAGTCCACGACTTCTTTAGTTCAAACTTGTCAGCAGTCTGCATAGTCACGAGTGAATAGCTTCCAGTCTCCAAAGGGAAGCGGCGAGCACTAGAAGTTTCTCGTGCATCAGTGAGACCCGAAAAAGCTTGCCAATATACTTACAAGTACTTTGGACACCCAGTGTACTTGAGGGGACTGGTCTAGAGGCATATGCATAAAAGCGGCAGCAGTAGTAGCACCCCTGAAGAGAAAGAAGCAGTGAAAGACTTCACTGGAGTCTTCTTGGGCATTGCCCGGTCAGACCCCGACGAACGCTTCGTTCACTTTTTACCTTTCAGAATGTACACCTGCCACTGCACCAGAGGCCACAACTTATACTCAGCACATGGGATGCCTGCGGTCAGTCATACCCCCTTACAAAACACACCGAGGGAGCATGGATTTACAACCATAAACTTGTTGCAGCATCCACCCTTCCTCAGCCAAACAAGAACCTGTTTCCATTCCATTACTAATGACCATTCACTTCTTACTAAAGAGAATGAAAATCAACAAGTTAGACATGAACTGTCTGTATATCCATATGCAACAGGGGCCAAAACAAAAGTGAAGGCTCTCCAGCTGGAAAGGGAACGAAGCTTCTAACCTTGCACCCTCCCCAGCTGAATAACCACTTATCCAAATTTAATGACCACTTCCAGCTCGCGCTGAAACAATCTTCCTAATTAAAGGATGAGAGTTTGTATGACACATAAGAACAACTGTTTTACAAATCTGACATTACAAGCATATATAATTTTTACTGTTTTAAGCATCTACAGTACAATAAGTTAAACACACCAAATTATAGGTAAATTTTTAAAATTCAAATTCAGTCAAGTGAACAAACTACAGTATGTCCAAACTTACTCTAATAAATCCATGTGAGATGAAACAATATCAGCTATAGCCTGTGTATCCGCAGCAGAGCCTGAGCGGCAACAATAAATCCTATCCGTTACTCGTGTCAATTTGTCTGTGACTCTGTTCGATACGTAAGTTCCCATTGAAGTTCTAGAATCCGCTCCAACAACCACTCCCCCATCAAATTCCACTGCCATAATTGAAGTCTGAAAATAAAGAATATACAATGAATAAAAAAGTACTATAATTTTGGTAAAAAAACTTATTTACAAGAAATACATAATATGTTATTTTTATTAATAAAATAAATTTTTGAATATACTTACCCGGTGATTATATAAGCTGCAGCTCTGCTGCCCGACAGAAAAACTCTACGTTCAAAATACGCCAGCGATCGCTATGCAGGTAGGGGGTGTACATCAACAGCGCCATCTGTCTAGCAGGTACTCAAGTACTCCATGTAAACACAGAACCAATTTTCTCCTCGGTCCACTGGGTCTCTATTGGGGAGGAAGGGAGGGTCCTTTAATATATAATCACCGGGTAAGTATACTGTATTCAAAAATTTATTTTATTAATAAAAATAACATTTTTCAATATTAAACTTAGCCGGTGATTATATAAGCTGATTCACACCCAGGGGGGTGGGTAGAGACCAGCATTACTTGTTTACATTATTATGAGCTAAGTATTTTGTATTTCATTTTAGCAGTTATTCAAAATAACAAACATAAAATAAATAAGTACCTGGTAAGGAAGTCGACTTGAACAATTACTCTGCCTTTTTAAGTACGTCTTCCTTACTGAGCCTCGCGATCCTCTTAGGATGCTGAGCGACTCCTAGGAGCTGAAGTATCAAGGGTTGCCACCCATACTAAAGGACCTCATCAAAACCTCTAATCTAGGCGCTTCTCAAGAAAAGAATTTGACCACCCGCCAAATCAACCAGGATGCGAAAGGCTTCTTAGCCTTCCGGACAACCCAAAAAACAACAATAAAAAAACATTTCAAGAGAAAGATTAAAAAAGGTTATGGAATTAGGGGAATGTAGTGGTTGAGCCCTCACCCACTACTGCACTCGCTGCTACGAATGGTCCCAGGGTGTAGCAGTTCTCGTAAAGAGACTGGACATCTTTAAGATAAAAAGACGCGAACACTGACTTGCTTCTCCAATAGGTTGCGTCCATTATACTCTGCAGAGATCTATTTTGTTTAAAGGCCACTGAAGTTGCGACAGCTCTAACTTCATGTGTCCTTACCTTCAGCAAAGCATGGTCTTCCTCATTCAGATGGGAATGAGCTTCTCGTATCAACAGTCTGATATAATAGGAAACTGCATTCTTTGACATAGGTAAAGAAGGTTTCTTAATAGCACACCATAAAGCTTCTGACTGTCCTCGTAAAGGTTTAGTTCGTCTTAAATAGAACTTAAGAGCTCTAACAGGGCATAAGACTCTTTCTAGTTCATTTCCAACCAAGTTAGAAAGGCTTGGAATATCGAACGATTTCGGCCAAGGACGAGAAGGTAGTTCGTTTTTGGCTAGAAAACCAAGCTGTAAAGAACATGTAGCCGTTTCAGATGAAAATCCGATGTTCTTGCTGAAGGCGTGTATCTCACTGACTCTTTTAGCTGTTGCTAAGCAGACGAGGAAAAGAGTCTTTAAAGTGAGGTCTTTAAAGGAGGCTGATTGTAGTGGCTCGAACCTTTCTGACATAAGGAATCTTAGTACCACGTCTAAATTCCAACCTGGTGTAGCCAAACGACGCTCCTTCGAGGTCTCAAAAGACTTAAGGAGGTCCTGTAGATCATTGTTGTTAGAAAGATGTAAGTCTCTGTGACGGAAGACTGTTGCCAACATGCTTCTGTAACCTTTGATTGTGGGAGCTGAAAGAGATCTTTCCTTCCTCAGGTATAATAGGAAGTCAGCTATTTGGGTTACAGAGGTACTGGTTGAGGATACTGATACCGACTTGCACCAGCTTCGGAAGACTTCCCACTTCGACTGGTAGACTCTAAGAGTGGATGTCCTCCTTGCTCTAGCAATCGCCCTGGCTGCCTCCTTCGAAAAGCCTCTAGCTCTCGATAGTCTTTCGATAGTCTGAAGGCAGTCAGACGAAGAGCGTGGAGGCTTGGGTGTACCTTCTTTACGTGTGGCTGACGTAGAAGGTCCACTCTTAGAGGAAGAGTTCTGGGAACGTCCACCAGCCATTGAAGTACCTCGGTGAACCATTCTCTCGCGGGCCAGAGGGGAGCAACTAACGTCAACCTTGTCCCTTCGTGAGAGGCGAACTTCTGCAGTACCTTGTTGACAATCTTGAACGGGGGGAATGCATAAAGGTCTAGATGGGACCAATCCAGTAGAAAGGCATCTATATGAACTGCTGCTGGGTCCGGGATTGGCGAGCAATAATTTGGGAGCCTCTTGGTCATCGAGGTTGCAAAGAGATCTATGGTAGGTTGGCCCCATAGTCTCCTGCACACATCCTTGTGTAGGGTCCATTCTGTTGGGATGATTTGACCCTTCCGACTGAGGCAGTCCGCCATGACATTCATGTTGCCTTGAATGAACCTCGTTACTAGAGAAAGGTTTAGATCTCTTGACCAAGTGAGGAGGTCGCTTGCGATCTCGTACAACGTCATAGAATGGGTCCCTCCTTGTTTGGAGATGTACGCCAAGGCCGTGGTGTTGTCTGAGTTCACCTCCACCACCTTGCCTAGAAGGAGGGACTTGAAGCTTTTCAAGGCCAGATGAACTGCCAGTAGCTCCTTGCAGTTGATATGTAACGTTCTTTGATTCGAGTTCCAAGATCCCGAGCATTCCCGACCGTCTAATGTCGCACCCCAGCCCGTGTCCGATACGTCCGAGAAGAGAACGTGGTTGGGGGTCTGAACAGCCAGGGGCAGACCCTCTCTGAGGTGGATGTTGTCCTTCCACCAAGTCAGTGATGACTTCATCTTCTCGGAAATGGGGATCGAGACCGCTTCTAGCGTCTTGTCCTTTTTCCAGTGCACAGCTAGGTGAAATTGAAGGGGACGGAGGTGCAGTCGCCCTAACGCGATGAACTGTTCCAGGGATGAAAGCGTCCCTATCAGACTCATCCACTGTCTGACTGAACATCGGTCCTTCTTTAGCATGTTCTGGATGCATCCTTGGGCTTGACTTGTTCTGGGGGCCGACGGAAAAGCCCGAAAAGCTTGACTGTGAATCTCCATCCCTAAGTACACTATAGTTTGGGATGGGACCAGTTGGGACTTTTCCATATTGACCAGGAGACCCAATTCCTTGGTCAGATCTAGAGTCCACTTTAGATTCTCCAGACAGCGACGACTGGAAGCAGCTCTTAAAAGCCAGTCGTCCAAATAGAGGGAGGCTCTGATGTCCGCTAAATGCAGGAATTTGGCAATATTCCTCATCAGTTTCGTAAAGACAAGAGGAGCCGTGCTTAGGCCAAAGCACAGGGCTTGAAATTGGTAGACAACCTTCCCGTAAACGAACCTTAGAAAAGGTTGGGAATCTGGGTGGATGGGGACGTGAAAGTAAGCGTCCCTTAGGTCTAAAGAGACCATCCAGTCTTCCTTCCTGACCGCTGCTAGGACAGACTTTGTCGTCTCCATGGCGAACGTCTGCTTTGTGACAAAGACATTCAGAGCACTGACGTCTAGCACCGGCCTCCACCCTCCTGTCTTCTTTACCACTAAGAAGAGACGGTTGTAGAAGCCCGGGGATTGAAGGTCCCGGACTTTGACTACCGCTCCCTTTTCTAGTAAGAGGGACACCTCTTGCTTCAAACCTAGTCTCTTGTCCTCCTCTCTGTACCTGGGAGAGAGATCGATGGGAGACGTTGCTAGAGGGGGTTTGCGTATAAACGGGATCTTGTACCCTTCTCTGAGCAACTTCACAGATTGTGCATCTGCGCCCCTTTTCTCCCAGGACTGCCAGAAGTTCTTGAGTCTGGCTCCCACTGCTGTCTGAAGAATGTGGCAGTCAGACTCTGCTCTTAAAGGACTTGGTACCTTTCTTCTTATTCCCACGTCTCCCTTCGGCACGAGCACCTCCTCTGCTGGAGGCTCTGCCACGAAAAGGCGGAATGAACCTGGACGCTGGAGTGTCCATCCTGGGTCTAGACACGGTAGGCAAAGGGGTGGCTTTGCGGGCAGATGACGCAACCAGGTCATGCGTGTCTTTTTGAATCAAGGAGGCAGCAATCTCCTTTATCAACTCTTCTGGGAAAAGGCACTTTGAGAGAGGAGCAAACATAAGTTCCGATCTCTGACACTGGGTAACTCCAGCTGACAAGAAGGAGCAAAGGTTTTCCCGTTTCTTGAGGACCCCGGAAACGAACGAAGCCGCAAGCTCACTGGACCCGTCCCGTATAGCCTTGTCCATGCAGGACATAATGAGCATGGAAGTTTCCTTGTCAGAAGGGGAGATCTTCCTGCTCAACGCTCCCAAACACCAGTCCAAAAAGTTAAAAACCTCGAAGGCTCTGAACACTCCTTTCATCAGATGGTCTAAGTCTGAAGGAGTCCAACAAATCTTGGAGCGTCTCATGGCTAGCCTGCGGGGAGAGTCTACTAGGCTTGAGAAGTCGCCCTGGGCAGAGGCAGGAACTCCCAAGCCGAGAACTTCTCCCGTGGCATACCAGACGCTCGATCTGGAAGAGAGTTTCGCAGGGGGAAACGTGAATGCTGTCTTCCCAAGGTGTTTTTTGGACTGCAACCATTCTCCCAACACTCTTAAAGCTCTCTTAGACGAGCGGGCGAGGACGAGCTTCGTAAAGGCAGGCGCGGATGACTGCGTGGCTAAAGCGAACTCAGATGGAGGTGAGCGTGGGGCCGCAGAAACAAACTGATCAGGATATATCTCCTTGAACAGTGCAAGAACTTTCCTAAAGTCCAAGGAGGGTTGCGTGGTCTTGGGTTCGTCGATGTCCGTATGCGGGTCGTCAATGTGTGCAGCGTCGTCATCATCAGAGAGTCCATCATCTGAATACTGAGGAGGAAGCGGCAAAGGAGTAGGAGTTGGCTGGTCAGCTGAGTCCGGCAGCACGGGTGCATGCGTGACTGCACCGGACGCAACGTCATGGAACTGTAGCCCAGTCTGTGAGCTGGCAACTACCATAGCAGCGCGGGGGCGCAAAGCGTCTACTCCTGACTGCCTAGTCTGCTGTGGGCGAGTAGTGGTAACCACACTGGGATGCGGAGGTTGACGCACAGCGTCAAAACAAAACAACTTAGGTTGTTGTTGTAACTCGCGAACGTCAACGGAAGGTTCCGTGCGTCGCTGAACGTCAACATGCGGCTGGCAGCGCATGGGTGGCGGGACTCTCACAGCTGGAGTGCGGGAGAAGGTAGCCTCAGCGTCCACTGGACGCACAACCGTGGGAGGTTGTAGGCTAGCGGTTGGTGCAGCGTCAACCTTCTCCGCACGAAAGTCCTGCATTAATGACGTCAACTGAGTCTGCATGGTCTGCAGCAAAGACCACTTAGGGTCTACAGTAGCAGGTGCGGCAACAGACGGTGTTACTGCCTGATGCGGTACCGCTTTGCCTCTCTTAGGAGGTGTACAGTCATCGGAAGACTGCAGCGAGTCCGAACTGACCCAGTGGCTACAACTGGGCCGTTGGACTTGCGCGGAAGGGACCGACTTGCGTTTAAGAGGCCGTGAGACCTTGGTCCATTGTTTCTTCCGAGAAACATCTTCCGCAGACGAGGAATAAATGGGCTCTCTCGTCTTCTTGAGGGTGGGACGATCTTGGATAGATACGTCCGAAACCACGGAGGGAACGTCTGTTCGCTGATTAAAGCCTCACGAACCCTTTGGTCGTACGACATTGCTTCTCCCCTGGGCTTGGGAGCTTGCAAGAGGTCCCGGACTAGGAGGACGACAGGCACGAACAGACGAACCCTCAAGCGCAACACTATCCACAACACTTTCCACAACACTACCACTCACTTTGTCACTACCCACTGCACTCTTACCCTTCAACTCCTTGACGTCTGCCATGAGTTGGTTACGGTCACTCGCCAATGACTCGACTCTCTCACCCAGAGCCTGGATGGCACGCATCATATCTGCCATCGAAGGTTGTTGAGTGCTAGAAGGGGGATCAGGAGCAACCACTACAGGGGAAGGAAAAGGTTGTGGGGCATGAGGAAAGGAAATATCAACGGAGCGAGATGAACTTCTCCTGACTCTATCTCTCTCTAGCCTACGTGAATATTTCAGGAATTCGAGAAAATCGAATTCCGAAAGCCCAACGCATTCCTCACATCGATCTTCCAATTGACAGGCTTTATCCCGACAATTGGAACAAACGGTGTGCGGATCGATAGAGGCCTTCGGAAGACGCCTTGAACAGTCCCTAGCACTACACTTTCTGTATTTAGGGACTTGAGAAGGGTCAGCCATCTTGAATTAGTCAAAGGGGAATTCAAAATCTATCCAAAGTTGTCAACAAATAATCCAAAATCAATAAAAGAAAGCAAGGATGTATTGAAGATAACCTCTGCAAAGCAAAAGCTAATAACTAGAAATGTGTACTTCACCAAAAACTGTGAAAACCAATCCAGTAAGCAACAGCGAATTTAGTAGGTCTTGCCGGTGGCACGACAGAGAGAAAATTGGTTCTGTGTTTACATGGAGTACTTGAGTACCTGCTAGACAGATGGCGCTGTTGATGTACACCCCCTACCTGCATAGCGATCGCTGGCGTATTTTGAACGTAGAGTTTTTCTGTCGGGCAGCAGAGCTGCAGCTTATATAATCACCGGCTAAGTTTAATATTGAAAAACAGTAGTATACACAGTAGTGTGTTGGTTCAGTAATTTCATAGGAGTAAAGATACTTAGCAGCAAAAGCGTTTCATCTACTAAATACTGTAAGTGGAAGAATCTACTGTACTGTATCCCGTTAACTGCAAATTTTTTCGAACAGGTAAAAGCTTACGGATTATGAAACAATTGGCATACTGTTTTTATAGTTTATATTGGAAATATTTATTTCAATGTTACTATTCTTAAAATATTCATCTTAATGTTGTTACTGTTCTTAAAATATTTTATTTTTCCTTGTTTCCTTTCCTCACTGGGCTATTTTCCCTATTGGGGCCCCTGAGCTTATCTCATTCTGCTTTTCCAATTAGGGTTGTAGCTTAGCAAGTAATAATAATAATAATACGGGCACTTGTGTCTTTTCCAGTAGGAAGAGAGCCCAAATGAGCGCATGCAGCCAGGGGTCAGCTAGTGCGCAAGAGGACACACATAGTCAGAATAATGAACTCCTGGCTCTTGTAAGCAGTTAAGTCATGCTGAACAGGGTTCTTGTGCAAAGACATGCCTGCAAAACAGGCGAGTATAGCTTAGGGGCTCGCTATCACCAATCCCAGGTTAATTAAGGACATTGCTAGTTTGGCCAGGTTTGGTGGGGGACCAGTATGTTAATACATATCACCCTAATTTCCTTCTAACTGTCACACATTGCCAATCTTAAGCATAATAGAAAATGTGACTGCAAGACAAGATAATGTCTAAATATATACCAGTTATTCAACGAATCTATTTTTATACCGTTCTCTAATCTTAGATACAATAATAAATGATCTGTGTTGACTTCTTTACATGCGTCGCAAACATCATCAATGTATTTTCATGAAATTTTCTTTTAAGTCATATGTGCTTAGCCTAGTTTTCATGACTAGCATTGTCTTGATCATACCAGTGTCTCTAATATATAGTAGGCAACCCAGGAAGCCTTTATAGTTGGTTGGGACGGCCCGGATCAGTAATTGAGCTCTGAACAAGCCTAAGAACATCACATAACCTAAGGTTCCCTAACTATCCTATCCTACGAGCCATATTTTTACCTACTCACGATTCAGGAAAGGTGGGTTATGGCCCACGTGACCACCCTTTACACCGCTGTTTTGTTAGAATGCCTTAAGACCAAGTCTTAACCCTGCGTTTCAAATGGTTTCGCTCCTGGCAAGGTGATAGTAAATCATATAATTCCGTATATCATAAAACTGGCCTCATAATATCTTTAGACAGAGATGAACATTTTCCCCATGAAGAGAATCGATTTGACAAGTAATAATCAACTAAATACACCATTGACAGGGTCTTAATTCAACAACATTAGCGCCTTTGTATATCAGCGGCAAGTTAATAGAAAATGGACACTGACTAACCTAACCTGCAAACCGTGTCCTTACCTACTTACCTAAAGAGGGGTGGACTAATGCCCAGCGACCCCCATTACACTTCCGTATTCTTAGTCGCCAGTCATCTTACATGCAGGTGGCCGCTTTCATGCATACACCCCGCTACATTCTTCATAAAACGATTTCATTCAGCATAATTGGAGGATTAGTTATTATTATCTAAGCTACAACCCTAAATGGAAAAGGGAAAAGCAAGATGCTATAAGCCCAATAAATCTATCAGGGAAAAGTAGCCCAGAGAGAAAAGGAATGTCAAGTTAATGTGTTTAGTAAGAGGTTATGTATGATAGCGGCCACATATATGTATGATTACGGCTGAATAGCAATACGGCAACATAAGGGGGTCGCAAGGGGGAGTTAGCAGCCCCTCCCCGTTAGGTAAGTAGGTGAGGACACGGCATGTAGGTTAGGTTGGGGGGTGGAGAGTTTAAGTTAGTTGGGGTCTATATTTTACCATCGCTGGAGCAAATGGCCGCCGATATACAAAGGCTCCAATAATAATAATAATAATATACATTGAACCTCGGTACCTATACTCAGCGTATAATAGATAATTATTCATTGTTTCCTTCAATCCTAATTTCATACAACTTTCTGAATAAATCCTGACCTGAAGATCTCGAATAATGACATAAAACCCACTCTAATTAAATTTCCAGTCAGGAAAACACGATACATAAAAATGGCAATTTGCTTGACAACTGACAAACGTGATGGGTTCAATGGACTCCGGCATATAAAAGCTATAATAATTAAAATACAACCACATATTGAAGGTTAAATTAAAGTATTGATACTTACACCTGTGAGGACTTCATTTCCCATCCAATCTGGTAACATAGAAGAGAGATGAGAGGATTTCATTGGACCGGTAGTCATTGTAGCAGCCATGATGATTGTTTAGTTTCTAACAGTGTTACCAGATGGGTTAGTCTAAAAATCCCCAAAACTCACGATAAAAAAATCCCCAAAACAACACAAAAATCCTCATTTCCACAAATATATTTTCTTCCGATCAAGTAAGCTTTAATAATATAGAAATTACTCAATATACTTCATATAAGTACAATTAAACTAATGGCATCAATATAAATGTTGTGATTTTCACCAGTTTATTATATTTGCCCGATGTTCTGGGCGGATCGCAAGGCCTTGAAGAGGCAACACTCGCCAAAACCCTCCAGGAGTTAACTAAAATACGGCGATAAAATTTACAATTTTATTACAAAAATAAACTCTGATAAAGACAAACAACATTCTTAAGCATTCACAAAACTCACTGAAAAACAAGACTGACCCTAGTTAATGTAGCATGTGCTCTTCAAGCACAAAGTCCACACCGGACTCATTAACAAACTGAAAATAGTGCCAATTCGAATTCAATACACAACGAATCACACACCAAATATCCCTATTCTTATTTAACTTAGGATTCAGATCCCCAATCACAAGGATCTCTACACTAAACTGCGATATAAAAAAACTAAAAGTCTTGCACACAAACTTCTACTACAACCAACCTGGTACACAAGGTAGAGAGGAGAGATAACAATTAGAGGGGACTTACTTCGGTTGGGGACGTTGGATCAAAGAGGACGAGCTATTCTTGCAACCCCCGACGTCACCTTTTTGGCGCAATTTGCCTTGAACCTAAATTTCTACATTGGATTATTTCAACATGTTACAACAGAATGACTTTATTTTTCCTAATCTTAAATTACCAGCAATTGATTTTATTAGTCTCAGCGCCTTCCTACCAGGTGGTTTCCTTTTTTGGCTCTAAACGTTCACGTCTGGAACTACATTCATTCGCCCGCGAGTTTCTCCTCTCCCTCCAATTTGACGTAGTCGTAGGCGGAGTCAAATGGCGGGAATTTCGATTGATCGGGTCGAAATTCCCGACATCCTCCACGCCCCAAAATAAGGAGCGATGAAACGTCGGTCAATTGGATGGAGTTAGACTCGGGGTGAGGGGAGTGGCTTACTCCGAGACTCTGTTAGGCTCGCTGCGTAGCGCTCCGCAACGACTCGAACAGAGTACGCACAATATACTACAGCAATGTTACCCCGGGGTATAAACACAATCAATAATAAACAGTCATATAACAGATCAAAATAGGCAATGGGCCTAGCAATTCTAAAGCACTCGTGTAATACACATAAGGAACAGCAGAAATAAGTGATATGTACACACTTTACAATTCAATTGGCAAGCAATTAGGCAATGGGCCTAAGACAATTCAAGAAATGGTAGAAATGCAATCATAATAAGTCAAGTGCAACGACAATTAGGCAATGGGCCTAAGACAATTCAAGAAATGGTAGAAATGCAATCATAATAAGTCAAGTGCAACGACAATTAGGCAATGGGCCTAAGACAATTCAAGAAATGGTAGAAATACAATCATAATAATTCAAGTGCAACGACAATTAGGCAATGGGCCTAAGACAATTCAAAAAATGGCAGAAATACAAACATAATAATTCAAATTCAGTCTGTCTCAACTCACAATAATCGAGACTTCTATAGCGCTGCTACATGCAGGCTGTTACTTAATGGAGTACAAGAGGGAGGGGCAGGTTCTGTGCAACGCTCGGTCTGTACGCACGAGAGACCATCCCGTCCCCGTACTCCACCCCTAAGCACTTCCAACCTCCGCAGATTCACGCACACCTCACAAACTCCACCCTCCCTACCTTCCAGATAGAACACGCCCCCTTTTCACTTACAGTTTGCAGCTACCTTTATATATCGTCACCTTTCAGTAGACAGTCCATTAGTTCTCGCTGTTTCGCGGCAGCCCTTCTCAATGGGCGTGCAGAACGTCCTTGTGCGTTCGTCTGCTCTGATTCAGTTTCATTTTCATTTTCACTTCTTTCACTAACTGCATAGTTCTCTCCTTCCTCGTCGTTGTCGTCCGTTCCTGTGGCTGGTTGTTGAGTTGTCGTAGCTGTTGCCATACCCTGGTCGTTCCCAGACGTCTCCGCTATCCCTGGCATTCCGGCTGTCGATCTGTACGCACCCTCTTCTCCGTCATCGCCGTCGTCTCCTTCATGGTCATCCTCAGAGGGGGTTATTTCTAGGGGAACCAGGTGGCTGACAGCTCGCAGCGATTCGACACCCTCAAACAACACTTTCGCCGAGCGTACGACTCCGTTGTCGTCAGGATACGTCTCCACGACACGTCCCAGTGGCCAAGTCGCTCTCTTCTTATTGTCCTGCTTCACTAGCACGATGTCTCCGGGGTGCAGCTTGGAGGGTTCCCCGGGCCGACTGTCGTGCCGGGCCCTCAAGGCACTCAAGTATTCCTTTCTCCAGCGTTCCCTAAAGGCTTTGAGCGAATCTGTCAATCTTACGTAACGATCACGTAGCTTCCGAGAGGTGAAGGTTGCGTTCAGATGGTCGTCCGGTAAGATGGGGGCCATGAGGTGGACTTGGTGTCCTCTTATCAAATGGGAGGGGGTGAGGATTTCATCCTCGCGCTCGTCACCGCTGTACATGAGCGGTCGATTATTCACCACTGCTTCTGCTTCTTTCACGAGGGTTAGCACGTGGGCGTCCGGCAGGTACTTCTTTCCGAGGGCTATCTGGAGGGTCCGTTTCGTTACTCCTATCAAACGCTCGAAGAACCCACCTTTCCAAGGTGCACGGGGCGTCTGAAACCGCCACTTTATGCCAGTTTTCCTCAGGAACTGCTGGACTTCATCCTCTTCATAAAGTCCCTGCAGGAGGTGGCTGGCAGCCTTGAAGGTTTGATGGTTATCGGACATGATGAGCTGTGGGGCACCGTGGGTGGCGCTAAACCGTCTAAGTGCCAACACGAATTCTTCTGCTTCCAAAGAAGGACAGAAGTCAAGGTACACGGCTCTGCTGGCCATGCAAGTTACGATAAGTATATACCCTGGCCGTGTTTCCGTGTGTATAGCTGCTGTGTGGTCCACTCCGACCGCCGTGAACGGTTTTGTGAGGGTAATCCTTTCCTTTGGCAGGGGGGGTGGTGGTGGCTGTCTCGTTAGAGGCTGGAAGGCCAGCTTGCATTCAGGGCATTGCCGCACGGTTCGCTTCGCAATGGAACGTAGACCCGCCACCCAACATTTCTGTCGAAAGATACCTATTAGAGTATTCACCCCACAATGCAAATGTAACTGATGTAAATAGTTTAGATACATCCTAACCAAATGCCCTTTGGCTGGCAAGAGAATTAAATGATCAGTTTCTCCTACATGGGACACTCGTCCCCTGGTGCAGATGAGATTATCTACCAAAACTAAATTCAATTGTCTAGCAAAATTAGCAACTTCACGAGGGGGTCTGACTCCGCCCTCTAAGTAGGCATAAACAGTAGGCAAATAATGTTTTTGCTCTAATTTTACAACAATACTGAACGGATGCTGTTCTATCTTAGCAAACTTTAAAACTAGTCTGGCTACTCGTAACAAGAATTGGAACCCTACTTCCCTCTTCAGGACGTCCCAAATCTCGCCTGGGGGGGTAGGACACATCTCCTCCCTCAACTCCTGCACCGCCGCTACTACGTGAGTTTGATGTAGTAAATCTTCCTCCTCGCAAGGAACAGGCCTTCCCGTGGTCCTGAGAAATTCTGGACCGTTCCTCCACAGGGGGTTAGCTTGCAATTGTTGAGCCGTTGCGCCTCGGGATAGGATATCGGCAGGGTTCTGCTGACTAGGGACATGGTTCAGACTGAAACTACAAACCTGCTGAATAAAATTAATTTCCGCCACTCTGTTAGAAACAAACACATTTTTATTAGACCTGGCATCGGGCGATGCTACCCATGCCAATGTTACCTTACTGTCGGTCCACATTACTATTTCCCGTGGCTCGATCAGATCCTTGAGCGTTCTTGCTAGTCTGCTGCCTAACAACAAGGCCAGCAACTCTAGCTTAGGGATCGTCAGCTTGCTCATCCCTTTCGGAGTGATCCGGGTTTTACTTGTTACCAGACTTACCCGATTGCGTTCGTCCCTAGTATATGCTACTGCTCCATATGCCTTACTGCTGGCATCGGTGAACACATGAAGTTGTAAGCCTTTTTTTCCTATTGATCTTTGAAAGGTGATGTCGCTCACCGCTTTCAAATCATTCAACAATTCACTTGCCTCTTTAGCCCTCTCTTTTGCTAAAACATCATCCCAACCTACATTATCCTCCCATAGTTGTTGAAGGAAAAGCTTTCCCCTTACAAATAATGGGCTTATCAAACCTATCGGATCATATATGGAGACTAATAGGGAAAGTACCCTACGCTTCGTGGGCACCCATCCCTCCCCCAACTCACAGATCCTTTTGCTTTCTTTCACACACAATCTGTCCACGTCCCGGGCCCATCGCAGCCCGAGCACGTTCACACTCACAGGCTCATTCCACTGTCTCTCGCTATCGAAGGCCAAGTGATTGCTGGCCCACCCTTCTAAGGGCATACCCGCCCTTTTCAAGATGTTATGAACAGACTCATGCTCTTGCCTCATATGTTCTATATCTTCAAACGTGGCCAGATAATTATCAACATAAAAAGATTTTACTAAATCTGGGCGCCCTTCCTCTTTAAAATGACAGTTTAATATTTGCTGTAGCAAAAATGGACTAGCTGTGATGCCGAACACCACGACTCTAAAGGCGAAGGTAAGCGCTCGACCAGCTGCCTTGCGCCACAGAAATCGTGTGTATTTGGCATCACGAGGATCTAACAAAACACGATGGAATGCTTTACTTATGTCGGCTAACATGGCATATCGATTCAACCTAAACCTTATAATTAAACTATATGCTACTTCTACCAAATTGGGCCCAGGTAAAAGACATTCATTCAAGGACTTGCAACCTTGTGACTTGGCAGAGGCATTGAACACGATTCTAAGGGGGGTGGTACGGCTGTCTTTCTTAACACCAAAGTGTGGCATGTAATAACCTTCCACTACGGGATTTTTCACTTCTGATATGAAACCTGCTTCGAGATACTTATCTATCACTCCCTGATATTGTTCAAGATATTCCCTATCCTTTTTGAATTTTGTCTGCAACGACTCCAACTGCGCCATAGCGTTACGATAATTGGTTTCTGGCCTAGCATCCGATCCAAATGGTAGGCTAACCTGATATCCCTCAGGTTTTCTTACAACGCTTTGCGATACCTTTCGCACGGCCTCGGCCTCGCGAACAGTGTATTGCTCAGATGGGGCGATACCAACACGGTCTAATCGCCACCACTCATCTACATCATACAGATATGGCTCGTCCGTGATTCTGCACACTCTCAACGTTCTTACTTGTTCGACCCTTTCCCCTTGGAACAGCCATTGTGGCACCTTCCCGTACGGGGACATACCATTATGCGTTAAGAAAAGATTTATCCCATCTACTTTTTCTACACCTATGACAAAATAGCTAAAATAATCAGCCCCAACTAATATGTGAACGTTCTTCATGGTATCTGATTGGTTTGCTGGATCGGCTAACGTGACTCCCTTGGTCAACAGATGCTGTCTGACTTTGACATAACCCACGTTATGTATCGGGACGTCCACGTGTTCGTGTGCCACCAATTTCATACGCACGATTCTTTTCCCCATTTCAACCCTGCAACTTACTACATCGTATTGGCCGCTTATTTCCTCGGAACCAAACGGAGCTATATTCAAGGATACTCTTCCTACCACCGGTAGGCCTAATTGACGGGCAATTTTTGCAGAGATGAAGCTCCTCTGGCTTCCTGAGTCGAGAAATAGGCGGACTCGCTTACTACCTTGCCTTTGTTGAATACCTGCCATGGCTGTTGGCAAGATAGTGCATGGGAGGTCCACATCAGACCTCTGCGCGATCTTTGCGCTCGTGCACGGCTTAGATTCTACTTTAACCTTAGACGGACGGGGGGCATTTTGGTTCTGTGCAGGCGTCGCATTTACTACGGGGCGGGACGTTGTTGATTGACTATTACTATGACTAGGGATTGATTGCGGTCTACCCGCGTCGCAAATCGCAGTGTGATGCTTAGCATTACAGTTTCTACAGGAATTTGATACGGGACATTTATCGCTACGATGGCCTGATTTCGTGCAATTGAAACAAAGACCCCTTTTTAGTAAAATGCGACGTCTAGCAGCTACGTCTGTCACTTGGCGACATCCGTGAGGCGGGTGCCGTTCGCTACAAAATGGGCAGGAATTTTGGTGGATGGGATGGGTTTTCGGTCTTACACTACTGTCTGGTCTTTTGTCACTCTCAAGACTGTCGCCTCTCTGCAATGCATCGTCTTCTAACATTCTTACTATGAAATCTATTGCCTCAAAAAACTCGTCCAACGTATAGTCGCATTTCCTCAAATGCTCTACCACCTTGCGGTATAGTTTTCCCTCTGACAATTTTTGATTAATGAGGCTCATGACCATGCCCTGGCCTAAGTCATTGGTACTAAGTCTTTTGATTTGCTCAATAATGATAGTTAACTCAAAACGGAACCTTTTTAATTCTACTGGGTTTAGTGACGGCACAAAGATGTTTGCTAACTTGCGGTGCAGAATCACGAGCGTTTGGTGGACGTTGCCATACTGCTTATCTAATAAATCTAATGCTACTCTATAGTTCGCGGCGGTAACACTCAGGGATTTGATGATCCTGAGCGGCTCTTTGATCCAACGTCCCCAACCGAAGTAAGTCCCCTCTAATTGTTATCTCTCCTCTCTACCTTGTCTACCAGGTTGGTTGTAGTAGAAGTTTGAGTGCAAGATGTTTAGTTTTTATATCGCAGTTTAGTGTAGAGATCCTTGTGATTGGGGATCTGAATCCTGAGTTAAATAAGAATAGGGATATTTGGTGTGTGATTCGTTGTGAATTGAATTCGAATTGGCACTATTTTCAGTTTGTTAATGAGTCCGGTGTGGACTTTGTGCTTGAAGAGCACATGCTATATTACCTAGAGTCAGTTTATTATATTTGCCCGATGTTCTGGGCGGATCGCAAGGCCTTGAAGAGGCAACACTCGCCAAAACCCTCCAGGAGTTAACTAAAATACGGCGATAAAATTTACAATTTTATTACAAAAATAAACTCTGATAAAGACAAACAACATTCTTAAGCATTCACAAAACTCACTGAAAAACAAGACTGACCCTAGTTAATGTAGCATGTGCTCTTCAAGCACAAAGTCCACACCGGACTCATTAACAAACTGAAAATAGTGCCAATTCGAATTCAATACACAACGAATCACACACCAAATATCCCTATTCTTATTTAACTTAGGATTCAGATCCCCAATCACAAGGATCTCTACACTAAACTGCGATATAAAAAAACTAAAAGTCTTGCACACAAACTTCTACTACAACCAACCTGGTACACAAGGTAGAGAGGAGAGATAACAATTAGAGGGGACTTACTTCGGTTGGGGACGTTGGATCAAAGAGGACGAGCTATTCTTGCAACCCCCGACGTCACCTTTTTGGCGCAATTTGCCTTGAACCTAAATTTCTACATTGGATTATTTCAACATGTTACAACAGAATGACTTTATTTTTCCTAATCTTAAATTACCAGCAATTGATTTTATTAGTCTCAGCGCCTTCCTACCAGGTGGTTTCCTTTTTTGGCTCTAAACGTTCACGTCTGGAACTACATTCATTCGCCCGCGAGTTTCTCCTCTCCCTCCAATTTGACGTAGTCGTAGGCGGAGTCAAATGGCGGGAATTTCGATTGATCGGGTCGAAATTCCCGACATCCTCCACGCCCCAAAATAAGGAGCGATGAAACGTCGGTCAATTGGATGGAGTTAGACTCGGGGTGAGGGGAGTGGCTTACTCCGAGACTCTGTTAGGCTCGCTGCGTAGCGCTCCGCAACGACTCGAACAGAGTACGCACAATATACTACAGCAATGTTACCCCGGGGTATAAACACAATCAATAATAAACAGTCATATAACAGATCAAAATAGGCAATGGGCCTAGCAATTCTAAAGCACTCGTGTAATACACATAAGGAACAGCAGAAATAAGTGATATGTACACACTTTACAATTCAATTGGCAAGCAATTAGGCAATGGGCCTAAGACAATTCAAGAAATGGTAGAAATGCAATCATAATAAGTCAAGTGCAACGACAATTAGGCAATGGGCCTAAGACAATTCAAGAAATGGTAGAAATGCAATCATAATAAGTCAAGTGCAACGACAATTAGGCAATGGGCCTAAGACAATTCAAGAAATGGCAGAAATACAATCATAATAATTCAAGTGCAACGACAATTAGGCAATGGGCCTAAGACAATTCAAAAAATGGCAGAAATACAAACATAATAATTCAAATTCAGTCTGTCTCAACTCACAATAATCGAGACTTCTATAGCGCTGCTACATGCAGGCTGTTACTTAATGGAGTACAAGAGGGAGGGGCAGGTTCTGTGCAACGCTCGGTCTGTACGCACGAGAGACCATCCCGTCCCCGTACTCCACCCCTAAGCACTTCCAACCTCCGCAGATTCACGCACACCTCACAAACTCCACCCTCCCTACCTTCCAGATAGAACACGCCCCCTTTTCACTTACAGTTTGCAGCTACCTTTATATATCGTCACCTTTCAGTAGACAGTCCATTAGTTCTCGCTGTTTCGCGGCAGCCCTTCTCAATGGGCGTGCAGAACGTCTTTGTGCGTTCGTCTGCTCTGATTCAGTTTCATTTTCATTTTCACTTCTTTCACTAACTGCATAGTTCTCACCTTCCTCGTCGTTGTCGTCCGTTCCTGTGGCTGGTTGTTGAGTTGTCGTAGCTGTTGCCATACCCTGGTCGTTCCCAGACGTCTCCGCTATCCCTGGCATTCCGGCTGTCGATCTGTACGCACCCTCTTTTCCGTCATCGCCGTCGTCTCCTTCATGGTCATCCTCAGAGGGGGCTATTTCTAGGGGAACCAGGTGGCTGACAGCTCGCAGCGATTCGACACCCTCAAACAACACTTTCGCCGAGCGTACGACTCCGTTGTCGTCAGGATACGTCTCCACGACACGTCCCAGTGGCCAAGTCGCTCTCTTCTTATTGTCCTGCTTCACTAGCACGATGTCTCCGGGGTGCAGCTTGGAGGGTTCCCCGGGCCGACTGTCGTGCCGGGCCCTCAAGGCACTCAAGTATTCCTTTCTCCAGCGTTCCCTAAAGGCTTTGAGCGAATCTGTCAATCTTACGTAACGATCACGTAGCTTCCGAGAGGTGAAGGTTGCGTTGAGATGGTCGTCCGGTAAGATCGGGGGCCATGAGGTGGACTTGGTGTCCTCTTATCAAATGGGAGGGGGTGAGGACTTCATCCTCGCGCTCGTCACCGCTGTACATGAGCGGTCGATTATTCACCACTGCTTCTGCTTCTTTCACGAGGGTTAGCACGTGGGCGTCCGGCAGGTACTTCTTTCCGAGGGCTATCTGGAGGGTCCGTTTCGTTACTCCTATCAAACGCTCGAAGAACCCACCCTTCCAAGGTGCACGGGGCGTCTGAAACCGCCACTTTATGCCAGTTTTCCTCAGGAACTGCTGGACTTCATCCTCTTCATAAAGTCCCTGCAGGAGGTGGCTGGCAGCCTTGAAGGTTTGATGGTTATCGGACATGATGAGCTGTGGGGCACCGTGGGTGGCGCTAAACCGTCTAAGTGCCAACACGAATTCTTCTGCTTCCAAAGAGGGACAGAAGTCAAGGTACACGGCTCTGCTGGCCATGCAAGTTACGATAAGTATATACCCTGGCCGTGTTTCCGTGTGTATAGCTGCTGTGTGGTCCACTCCGACCGCCGTGAACGGTTTTGTGAGGGTGATCCTTTCCTTTGGCAGGGGGGGTGGTGGTGGCTGTCTCGTTAGAGGCTGGAAGGCCAGCTTGCATTCAGGGCATTGCCGCACGGTTCGCTTCGCAATGGAACGTAGACCCGCCACCCAACATTTCTGTCGAAAGATACCTATTAGAGTATTCACCCCACAATGCAAATGTAACTGATGTAAATAGTTTAGATACATCCTAACCAAATGCCCTTTGGCTGGCAAGAGAATTAAATGATCAGTTTCTCCTACATGGGACACTCGTCCCCTGGTGCAGATGAGATTATCTACCAAAACTAAATTCAATTGTCTAGCAAAATTAGCAACTTCACGAGGGGGTCTGACTCCGCCCTCTAAGTAGGCATAAACAGTAGGCAAATAATGTTTTTGCTCTAATTTTACAACAATACTGAACGGATGCCGTTCTATCTTAGCAAACTTTAAAACTAGTCTGGCTACTCGTAACAAGAATTGGAACCCTACTTCCCTCTTCAGGACGTCCCAAATCTCGCCTGGGGGGGTAGGACACATCTCCTCCCTCAACTCCTGCACCGCCGCTACTACGTGAGTTTGATGTAGTAAATCTTCCTCCTCGCAAGGAACAGGCCTTCCCGTGGTCCTGAGAAATTCTGGACCGTTCCTCCACAGGGGGTTAGCTTGCAATTGTTGAGCCGTTGCGCCTCGGGATAGGATATCGGCAGGGTTCTGCTGACTAGGGACATGGTTCAGACTGAAACTACAAACCTGCTGAATAAAATTAATTTCCGCCACTCTGTTAGAAACAAACACATTTTTATTAGACCTGGCATCGGGCGATGCTACCCATGCCAATGTTACCTTACTGTCGGTCCACATTACTATTTCCCGTGGCTCGATCAGATCCTTGAGCGTTCTTGCTAGTCTGCTGCCTAACAACAAGGCCAGCAACTCTAGCTTAGGGATCGTCAGCTTGCTCATCCCTTTCGGAGTGATCCGGGTTTTACTTGTTACCAGACTTACCCGATTGCGTTCGTCCCTAGTATATGCTACTGCTCCATATGCCTTACTGCTGGCATCGGTGAACACATGAAGTTGTAAGCCTTTTTTTCCTATTGATCTTTGAAAGGTGATGTCGCTCACCGCTTTCAAATCATTCAACAATTCACTTGCCTCTTTAGCCCTCTCTTTTGCTAAAACATCATCCCAACCTACATTATCCTCCCATAGTTGTTGAAGGAAAAGCTTTCCCCTTACAAATAATGGGCTTATCAAACCTATCGGATCATATATGGAGACTAATAGGGAAAGTACCCTACGCTTCGTGGGCACCCATCCCTCCCCCAACTCACAGATCCTTTTGCTTTCTTTCACACACAATCTGTCCACGTCCCGGGCCCATCGCAGCCCGAGCACGTTCACACTCACAGGCTCATTCCACTGTCTCTCGCTATCGAAGGCCAAGTGATTGCTGGCCCACCCTTCTAAGGGCATACCCGCCCTTTTCAAGATGTTATGAACAGACTCATGCTCTTGCCTCATATGTTCTATATCTTCAAACGTGGCCAGATAATTATCAACATAAAAAGATTTTACTAAATCTGGGCGCCCTTCCTCTTTAAAATGACAGTTTAATATTTGCTGTAGCAAAAATGGACTAGCTGTGATGCCGAACACCACGACTCTAAAGGCGAAGGTAAGCGCTCGACCAGCTGCCTTGCGCCACAGAAATCGTGTGTATTTGGCATCACGAGGATCTAACAAAACACGATGGAATGCTTTACTTATGTCGGCTAACATGGCATATCGATTCAACCTAAACCTTATAATTAAACTATATGCTACTTCTACCAAATTGGGCCCAGGTAAAAGACATTCATTCAAGGACTTGCAACCTTGTGACTTGGCAGAGGCATTGAACACGATTCTAAGGGGGGTGGTACGGCTGTCTTTCTTAACACCAAAGTGTGGCATGTAATAACCTTCCACTACGGGATTTTTCACTTCTGATATGAAACCTGCTTCGAGATACTTATCTATCACTCCCTGATATTGTTCAAGATATTCCCTATCCTTTTTGAATTTTGTCTGCAACGACTCCAACTGCGCCATAGCGTTACGATAATTGGTTTCTGGCCTAGCATCCGATCCAAATGGTAGGCTAACCTGATATCCCTCAGGTTTTCTTACAACGCTTTGCGATACCTTTCGCACGGCCTCGGCCTCGCGAACAGTGTATTGCTCAGATGGGGCGATACCAACACGGTCTAATCGCCACCACTCATCTACATCATACAGATATGGCTCGTCCGTGATTCTGCACACTCTCAACGTTCTTACTTGTTCGACCCTTTCCCCTTGGAACAGCCATTGTGGCACCTTCCCGTACGGGGACATACCATTATGCGTTAAGAAAAGATTTATCCCATCTACTTTTTCTACACCTATGACAAAATAGCTAAAATAATCAGCCCCAACTAATATGTGAACGTTCTTCATGGTATCTGATTGGTTTGCTGGATCGGCTAACGTGACTCCCTTGGTCAACAGATGCTGTCTGACTTTGACATAACCCACGTTATGTATCGGGACGTCCACGTGTTCGTGTGCCACCAATTTCATACGTACGATTCTTTTCCCCATTTCAACCCTGCAACTTACTACATCGTATTGGCCGCTTATTTCCTCGGAACCAAACGGAGCTATATTCAAGGATACTCTTCCTACCACCGGTAGGCCTAATTGACGGGCAATTTTTGCAGAGATGAAGCTCCTCTGGCTTCCTGAGTCGAGAAATAGGCGGACTCGCTTACTACCTTGCCTCTGTTGAATACCTGCCATGGCTGTTGGCAAGATAGTGCATGGGAGGTCCACATCAGACCTCTGCGCGATCTTTGCGCTCGTGCACGGCTTAGATTCTACTTTTACCTTAGACGGACGGGGGGCATTTTGGTTCTGTGCAGGCGTCGCATTTACTACGGGGCGGGACGTTGTTGATTGACTATTACTATGACTAGGGATTGATTGCGGTCTACCCGCGTCGCAAATCGCAGTGTGGTGCTTAGCATTACAGTTTCTACAGGAATTTGATACGGGACATTTATCGCTACGATGGCCTGATTTCGTGCAATTGAAACAAAGACCCCTTTTTAGTAAAATGCGACGTCTAGCAGCTACGTCTGTCACTTGGCGACATCCGTGAGGCGGATGCCGTTCGCTACAAAATGGGCAGGAATTTTGGTGGATGGGATGGGTTTTCGGTCTTACACTACTGTCTGGTCTTTTGTCACTCTCAAGACTGTCGCCTCTCTGCAATGCATCGTCTTCTAACATTCTTACTATGAAATCTATTGCCTCAAAAAACTCGTCCAACGTATAGTCGCATTTCCTCAAATGCTCTACCACCTTGCGGTATAGTTTTCCCTCTGACAATTTTTGATTAATGAGGCTCATGACCATGCCCTGGCCTAAGTCATTGGTACTAAGTCTTTTGATTTGCTCAATAATGATAGTTAACTCAAAACGGAACCTTTTTAATTCTACTGGGTTTAGTGACGGCACAAAGATGTTTGCTAACTTGCGGTGCAGAATCACGAGCGTTTGGTGCACGTTGCCATACTGCTTATCTAATAAATCTAATGCCACACTATAGTTCGCGGCGGTTACACTCAGAGATTTGATAATCCGGAGCGGCTCTTTGCCCAACGTCCCCAATAAATACGTGAATTTAGACACTTCGTCTAAATCCGCTCTTCGATCCACGTGGATCGTGAATAATTCACGGTACGATGCGTACTCTTGCACTTCCCCTTCAAACGTGGGGAGAGGCAGCGGCTTCAACCTGGGGAGGGCAACATTCCCCGTTGAAGGGCCTTTCACTTTATCTATTCTATTGTACAATAGTGTGGAAGCGCGTGTCGCTTCACCTAACATATGCCTAATTCGGGCTTCGATACTAGACTCTAATTTAACTCTCTGGTTTTTGTACAGCTCTTTAAGCTGTCGGACCTCTGCCTGCAACTCCGTTACCAAATTCTGGTAAACGGACTCGGAGTAGGTCTCAATCAGTGCCCTTTGCGTTTCGCTTAGCAAATCCTCCAGTAGGCCCATCGACGCCTCGATATGCACGATCGTGGATACAGCCATCTTAATTACTTTACTTTACGTTTGGGGGGTTGGACAAGGCAAGGAAAAAGGGATAATTTAACGTTAAGGGACTCAAAGAACTGACCCACGTGTGCGATCGCACATCGGGACGTAGAGGACCTTAATTGTTAGTCTCTCTCTCTCAAAGGCTCATATTTTAAATTAGTCCTGTCCGGCTCTGGGAAGCGCTTGCGATCCGGTTCGAAGGACCAAATGTTGTGATTTTCACCAGTTTATTATATTTGCCCGATGTTCTGGGCGGATCGCAAGGCCTTGAAGAGGCAACACCCGCCAAAACCCTCCAGGAGTTAACTAAAATACGGCGATAAAATTTACAATTTTATTACAAAAATAAACTCTGATAAAGACAAACAACATTCTTAAGCATTCACAAAACTCACTGAAAAACAAGACTGACCCTAGTTAATGTAGCATGTGCTCTTCAAGCACAAAGTCCACACCGGACTCATTAACAAACTGAAAATAGTGCCAATTCGAATTCAATACACAACGAATCACACACCAAATATCCCTATTCTTATTTAACTTAGGATTCAGATCCCCAATCACAAGGATCTCTACACTAAACTGCGATATAAAAAAACTAAAAGTCTTGCACACAAACTTCTACTACAACCAACCTGGTACACAAGGTAGAGAGGAGAGATAACAATTAGAGGGGACTTACTTCGGTTGGGGACGTTGGATCAAAGAGGACGAGCTATTCTTGCAACCCCCGACGTCACCTTTTTGGCGCAATTTGCCTTGAACCTAAATTTCTACATTGGATTATTTCAACATGTTACAACAGAATGACTTTATTTTTCCTAATCTTAAATTACCAGCAATTGATTTTATTAGTCTCAGCGCCTTCCTACCAGGTGGTTTCCTTTTTTGGCTCTAAACGTTCACGTCTGGAACTACATTCATTCGCCCGCGAGTTTCTCCTCTCCCTCCAATTTGACGTAGTCGTAGGCGGAGTCAAATGGCGGGAATTTCGATTGATCGGGTCGAAATTCCCGACATCCTCCACGCCCCAAAATAAGGAGCGATGAAACGTCGGTCAATTGGATGGAGTTAGACTCGGGGTGAGGGGAGTGGCTTACTCCGAGACTCTGTTAGGCTCGCTGCGTAGCGCTCCGCAACGACTCGAACAGAGTACGCACAATATACTACAGCAATGTTACCCCGGGGTATAAACACAATCAATAATAAACAGTCATATAACAGATCAAAATAGGCAATGGGCCTAGCAATTCTAAAGCACTCGTGTAATACACATAAGGAACAGCAGAAATAAGTGATATGTACACACTTTACAATTCAATTGGCAAGCAATTAGGCAATGGGCCTAAGACAATTCAAGAAATGGTAGAAATGCAATCATAATAAGTCAAGTGCAACGACAATTAGGCAATGGGCCTAAGACAATTCAAGAAATGGTAGAAATGCAATCATAATAAGTCAAGTGCAACGACAATTAGGCAATGGGCCTAAGACAATTCAAGAAATGGTAGAAATACAATCATAATAATTCAAGTGCAACGACAATTAGGCAATGGGCCTAAGACAATTCAAAAAATGGCAGAAATACAAACATAATAATTCAAATTCAGTCTGTCTCAACTCACAATAATCGAGACTTCTATAGCGCTGCTACATGCAGGCTGTTACTTAATGGAGTACAAGAGGGAGGGGCAGGTTCTGTGCAACGCTCGGTCTGTACGCACGAGAGACCATCCCGTCCCCGTACTCCACCCCTAAGCACTTCCAACCTCCGCAGATTCACGCACACCTCACAAACTCCACCCTCCCTACCTTCCAGATAGAACACGCCCCCTTTTCACTTACAGTTTGCAGCTACTTTTTATATATCGTCACCTTTCAGTAGACAGTCCATTAGTTCTCGCTGTTTCACGGCAGCCCTTCTCAATGGGCGTGCAGAACGTCCTTGTGCGTTCGTCTGCTCTGTTTCATTTTCATTTTCACTTCTTACACTAACCGCATAGTTCTCACCTTCCTCGTCGTTGTCGTCCGTTCCTGTGGCTGGTTGTTGAGTTGCCGTAGCTGTTGCCATACCCTGGTCGTTCCCAGACGTCTCCGCTGTCCCTGGCATTCCGGCTGTCGATCTGTACGCACCCTCTTTTCCGTCATCGCCGTCGTCTCCTTCATGGTCATCCTCAGAGGGGGCTATTTCTAGGGGAACCAGGTGGCTGACAGCTCGCAGCGATTCGACACCCTCAAACAACACTTTCGCCGAGCGTACGACTCCGTTGTCGTCAGGATACGTCTCCACGACACGTCCCAGTGGCCAAGTCGCTCTCTTCTTATTGTCCTGCTTCACTAGCACGATGTCTCCGGGGTGCAGCTTGGAGGGTTCCCCGGGCCGACTGTCGTGCCGGGCCCTCAAGGCACTCAAGTATTCCTTTCTCCAGCGTTCCCTAAAGGCTTTGAGCGAATCTGTCAATCTTACGTAACGATCACGTAGCTTCCGAGAGGTGAAGGTTGCGTTCAGATGGTCGTCCGGTAAGATGGGGGCCATGAGGTGGACTTGGTGTCCTCTTATCAAATGGGAGGGGGTGAGGACTTCATCCTCGCGCTCGTCACCGCTGTACATGAGCGGTCGATTATTCACCACTGCTTCTGCTTCTTTCACGAGGGTTAGCACGTGGGCGTCCGGCAGGTACTTCTTTCCGAGGGCTATCTGGAGGGTCCGTTTCGTTACTCCTATCAAACGCTCGAAGAACCCACCTTTCCAAGGTGCACGGGGCGTCTGAAACCGCCACTTTATGCCAGTTTTCCTCAGGAACTGCTGGACTTCATCCTCTTCATAAAGTCCCTGCAGGAGGTGGCTGGCAGCCTTGAAGGTTTGATGGTTATCGGACATGATGAGCTGTGGGGCACCGTGGGTGGCGCTAAACCGTCTAAGTGCCAACACGAATTCTTCTGCTTCCAAAGAGGGACAGAAGTCAAGGTACACGGCTCTGCTGGCCATGCAAGTTACGATAAGTATATACCCTGGCCGTGTTTCCGTGTGTATAGCTGCTGTGTGGTCCACTCCGACCGCCGTGAACGGTTTCATGAGGGTGATCCTTTCCTTTGGCAGGGGGGGGTGGTGGTGGCTGTCTCGTTAGAGGCTGGAAGGCCAGCTTGCATTCAGGGCATTGCCGCACGGTTCGCTTCGCAATGGAACGTAGACCCGCCACCCAACATTTCTGTCGAAAGATACCTATTAGAGTATTCACCCCACAATGCAAATGTAATTGATGTAAATAATTTAGATACATCCTAACCAAATGCCCTTTGGCTGGCAAGAGAATTAAATGATCAGTTTCTCCTACATGGGACACTCGTCCCCTGGTGCAGATGAGATTATCTACCAAAACTAAATTCAATTGTCTAGCAAAATTAGCAACTTCACGAGGGGGTCTGACTCCGCCCTCTAAGTAGGCATAAACAGTAGGCAAATAATGTTTTTGCTCTAATTTTACAACAATACTGAACGGATGCCGTTCTATCTTAGCAAACTTTAAAACTAGTCTGGCTACTCGTAACAAGAATTGGAACCCTACTTCCCTCTTCAGGACGTCCCAAATCTCGCCTGGGGGGGTAGGACACATCTCCTCCCTCAACTCCTGCACCGCCGCTACTACGTGAGTTTGATGTAGTAAATCTTCCTCCTCGCAAGGAACAGGCCTTCCCGTGGTCCTGAGAAATTCTGGACCGTTCCTCCACAGGGGGTTAGCTTGCAATTGTTGAGCCGTTGCGCCTCGGGATAGGATATCGGCAGGGTTCTGCTGACTAGGGACATGGTTCAGACTGAAACTACAAACCTGCTGAATAAAATTAATTTCCGCCACTCTGTTAGAAACAAACACATTTTTATTAGACCTGGCATCGGGCGATGCTACCCATGCCAATGTTACCTTACTGTCGGTCCACATTACTATTTCCCGTGGCTCGATCAGATCCTTGAGCGTTCTTGCTAGTCTGCTGCCTAACAACAAGGCCAGCAACTCTAGCTTAGGGATCGTCAGCTTGCTCATCCCTTTCGGAGTGATCCGGGTTTTACTTGTTACCAGACTTACCCGATTGCGTTCGTCCCTAGTATATGCTACTGCTCCATATGCCTTACTGCTGGCATCGGTGAACACATGAAGTTGTAAGCCTTTTTTTCCTATTGATCTTTGAAAGGTGATGTCGCTCACCGCTTTCAAATCATTCAACAATTCACTTGCCTCTTTAGCCCTCTCTTTTGCTAAAACATCATCCCAACCTACATTATCCTCCCATAGTTGTTGAAGGAAAAGCTTTCCCCTTACAAATAATGGGCTTATCAAACCTATCGGATCATATATGGAGACTAATAGGGAAAGTACCCTACGCTTCGTGGGCACCCATCCCTCCCCCAACTCACAGATCCTTTTGCTTTCTTTCACACACAATCTGTCCACGTCCCGGGCCCATCGCAGCCCGAGCACGTTCACACTCACAGGCTCATTCCACTGTCTCTCGCTATCGAAGGCCAAGTGATTGCTGGCCCACCCTTCTAAGGGCATACCCGCCCTTTTTAAGATGTTATGAACAGACTCATGCTCTTGCCTCATATGTTCTATATCTTCAAACGTGGCCAGATAATTATCAACATAAAAAGATTTTACTAAATCTGGGCGCCCTTCCTCTTTAAAATGACAATTTAATATTTGCTGTAGCAAAAATGGACTAGCTGTGATGCCGAACACCACGACTCTAAAGGCGAAGGTAAGCGCTCGACCAGCTGCCTTGCGCCACAGAAATCGTGTGTATTTGGCATCACGAGGATCTAACAAAACACGATGGAATGCTTTACTTATGTCGGCTAACATGGCATATCGATTCAACCTAAACCTTATAATTAAACTATATGCTACTTCTACCAAATTGGGCCCAGGCAAAAGACATTCATTCAAGGACTTGCAACCTTGTGACTTGGCAGAGGCATTGAACACGATTCTAAGGGGGGTGGTACGGCTGTCTTTCTTAACACCGAAGTGTGGCATGTAATAACCTTCCACTACGGGATTTTTCACTTCAGATATAAAACCTGCTTCGAGATACTTATCTATCACTCCCTGATATTGTTCAAGATATTCCCTATCCTTTCTGAATTTTGTCTGCAACGACTCCAACTGCGCCATAGCGTTACGATAATTTGTTTCTGGCCTAGCATCCGATGCGAATGGTAGGCTAACCTGATATCCCTCAGATTTTCGTACAACGCTTTGCGATACCTTTCGCACGGCCCTCGGCCTCGCGAACAGTGTATTGCTCAGATGGGGCGATACCAACACGGTCTAATCGCCACCACTCATCTACATCATACAGATATGGCTCGTCCGTGATTCTGCACACTCTCAACGTTCTTACTTGTTCGACCCTTTCCCCTTGGAACAGCCACTGTGGCACCTTCCCGTACGGGGACATACCATTATGCGTTAAGAAAAGATTTATCCCATCTACTTTTTCTACACCTATGACAAAATAGCTAAAATAATCAGCCCCAACTAATATGTGAACGTTCTTCATGGTATCTGATTGGTTTGCTGGATCGGCTAACGTGACTCCCTTAGTCAACAGATGCTGTCTGACTTTAACATAACCCACGTTATGTATCGGGACGTCCACGTGTTCGTGTGCCACCAATTTCATACGCACGATTCTTTTCCCCATTTCAACCCTGCAACTTACTACATCGTATTGGCCGCTTATTTCCTCTGAACCAAACGGAGCTATATTCAAGGATACTCTTCCTACCACCGGTAGGCCTAATTGACGGGCAATTTTTGCAGAGATGAAGCTCCTCTGGCTTCCTGAGTCGAGAAATAGGCGGACTCGCTTACTACCTTGCCTCTGTTGAATACCTGCCATGGCTGTTGGCAAGATAGTGCATGGGAGGTCCACATCAGACCTCTGCGCGATCTTTGCGCTCGTGCACGGCTTAGATTCTACTTTTACCTTAGACGGACGGGGGGCATTTTGGTTCTGTGCAGGCGTCGCATTTACTACGGGGCGGGACGTTGTTGATTGACTATTACTATGTCTAGGGATTGATTGCGGTCTACCCGCGTCGCAAATTGCAGTGTGGTGCTTAGCATTACAGTTTCTACAGGAA
>NC_090728.1:191548791-191618895 GCF_036898095.1 Palaemon carinicauda | reverse complement strand
ATTGTGGCACCTTCCCGTACGGGGACATACCATTATGCGTTAAGAAAAGATTTATCCCATCTACTTTTTCTACACCTATGACAAAATAGCTAAAATAATCAGCCCCAACTAATATGTGAACGTTCTTCATGGTATCTGATTGGTTTGCTGGATCGGCTAACGTGACTCCCTTGGTCAACAGATGCTGTCTGACTTTGACATAACCCACGTTATGTATCGGGACGTCCACGTGTTCGTGTGCCACCAATTTCATACGTACGATTCTTTTCCCCATTTCAACCCTGCAACTTACTACATCGTATTGGCCGCTTATTTCCTCGGAACCAAACGGAGCTATATTCAAGGATACTCTTCCTACCACCGGTAGGCCTAATTGACGGGCAATTTTTGCAGAGATGAAGCTCCTCTGGCTTCCTGAGTCGAGAAATAGGCGGACTCGCTTACTACCTTGCCTCTGTTGAATACCTGCCATGGCTGTTGGCAAGATAGTGCATGGGAGGTCCACATCAGACCTCTGCGCGATCTTTGCGCTCGTGCACGGCTTAGATTCTACTTTTACCTTAGACGGACGGGGGGCATTTTGGTTCTGTGCAGGCGTCGCATTTACTACGGGGCGGGACGTTGTTGATTGACTATTACTATGACTAGGGATTGATTGCGGTCTACCCGCGTCGCAAATCGCAGTGTGGTGCTTAGCATTACAGTTTCTACAGGAATTTGATACGGGACATTTATCGCTACGATGGCCTGATTTCGTGCAATTGAAACAAAGACCCCTTTTTAGTAAAATGCGACGTCTAGCAGCTACGTCTGTCACTTGGCGACATCCGTGAGGCGGATGCCGTTCGCTACAAAATGGGCAGGAATTTTGGTGGATGGGATGGGTTTTCGGTCTTACACTACTGTCTGGTCTTTTGTCACTCTCAAGACTGTCGCCTCTCTGCAATGCATCGTCTTCTAACATTCTTACTATGAAATCTATTGCCTCAAAAAACTCGTCCAACGTATAGTCGCATTTCCTCAAATGCTCTACCACCTTGCGGTATAGTTTTCCCTCTGACAATTTTTGATTAATGAGGCTCATGACCATGCCCTGGCCTAAGTCATTGGTACTAAGTCTTTTGATTTGCTCAATAATGATAGTTAACTCAAAACGGAACCTTTTTAATTCTACTGGGTTTAGTGACGGCACAAAGATGTTTGCTAACTTGCGGTGCAGAATCACGAGCGTTTGGTGCACGTTGCCATACTGCTTATCTAATAAATCTAATGCCACACTATAGTTCGCGGCGGTTACACTCAGAGATTTGATAATCCGGAGCGGCTCTTTGCCCAACGTCCCCAATAAATACGTGAATTTAGACACTTCGTCTAAATCCGCTCTTCGATCCACGTGGATCGTGAATAATTCACGGTACGATGCGTACTCTTGCACTTCCCCTTCAAACGTGGGGAGAGGCAGCGGCTTCAACCTGGGGAGGGCAACATTCCCCGTTGAAGGGCCTTTCACTTTATCTATTCTATTGTACAATAGTGTGGAAGCGCGTGTCGCTTCACCTAACATATGCCTAATTCGGGCTTCGATACTAGACTCTAATTTAACTCTCTGGTTTTTGTACAGCTCTTTAAGCTGTCGGACCTCTGCCTGCAACTCCGTTACCAAATTCTGGTAAACGGACTCGGAGTAGGTCTCAATCAGTGCCCTTTGCGTTTCGCTTAGCAAATCCTCCAGTAGGCCCATCGACGCCTCGATATGCACGATCGTGGATACAGCCATCTTAATTACTTTACTTTACGTTTGGGGGGTTGGACAAGGCAAGGAAAAAGGGATAATTTAACGTTAAGGGACTCAAAGAACTGACCCACGTGTGCGATCGCACATCGGGACGTAGAGGACCTTAATTGTTAGTCTCTCTCTCTCAAAGGCTCATATTTTAAATTAGTCCTGTCCGGCTCTGGGAAGCGCTTGCGATCCGGTTCGAAGGACCAAATGTTGTGATTTTCACCAGTTTATTATATTTGCCCGATGTTCTGGGCGGATCGCAAGGCCTTGAAGAGGCAACACCCGCCAAAACCCTCCAGGAGTTAACTAAAATACGGCGATAAAATTTACAATTTTATTACAAAAATAAACTCTGATAAAGACAAACAACATTCTTAAGCATTCACAAAACTCACTGAAAAACAAGACTGACCCTAGTTAATGTAGCATGTGCTCTTCAAGCACAAAGTCCACACCGGACTCATTAACAAACTGAAAATAGTGCCAATTCGAATTCAATACACAACGAATCACACACCAAATATCCCTATTCTTATTTAACTTAGGATTCAGATCCCCAATCACAAGGATCTCTACACTAAACTGCGATATAAAAAAACTAAAAGTCTTGCACACAAACTTCTACTACAACCAACCTGGTACACAAGGTAGAGAGGAGAGATAACAATTAGAGGGGACTTACTTCGGTTGGGGACGTTGGATCAAAGAGGACGAGCTATTCTTGCAACCCCCGACGTCACCTTTTTGGCGCAATTTGCCTTGAACCTAAATTTCTACATTGGATTATTTCAACATGTTACAACAGAATGACTTTATTTTTCCTAATCTTAAATTACCAGCAATTGATTTTATTAGTCTCAGCGCCTTCCTACCAGGTGGTTTCCTTTTTTGGCTCTAAACGTTCACGTCTGGAACTACATTCATTCGCCCGCGAGTTTCTCCTCTCCCTCCAATTTGACGTAGTCGTAGGCGGAGTCAAATGGCGGGAATTTCGATTGATCGGGTCGAAATTCCCGACATCCTCCACGCCCCAAAATAAGGAGCGATGAAACGTCGGTCAATTGGATGGAGTTAGACTCGGGGTGAGGGGAGTGGCTTACTCCGAGACTCTGTTAGGCTCGCTGCGTAGCGCTCCGCAACGACTCGAACAGAGTACGCACAATATACTACAGCAATGTTACCCCGGGGTATAAACACAATCAATAATAAACAGTCATATAACAGATCAAAATAGGCAATGGGCCTAGCAATTCTAAAGCACTCGTGTAATACACATAAGGAACAGCAGAAATAAGTGATATGTACACACTTTACAATTCAATTGGCAAGCAATTAGGCAATGGGCCTAAGACAATTCAAGAAATGGTAGAAATGCAATCATAATAAGTCAAGTGCAACGACAATTAGGCAATGGGCCTAAGACAATTCAAGAAATGGTAGAAATGCAATCATAATAAGTCAAGTGCAACGACAATTAGGCAATGGGCCTAAGACAATTCAAGAAATGGTAGAAATACAATCATAATAATTCAAGTGCAACGACAATTAGGCAATGGGCCTAAGACAATTCAAAAAATGGCAGAAATACAAACATAATAATTCAAATTCAGTCTGTCTCAACTCACAATAATCGAGACTTCTATAGCGCTGCTACATGCAGGCTGTTACTTAATGGAGTACAAGAGGGAGGGGCAGGTTCTGTGCAACGCTCGGTCTGTACGCACGAGAGACCATCCCGTCCCCGTACTCCACCCCTAAGCACTTCCAACCTCCGCAGATTCACGCACACCTCACAAACTCCACCCTCCCTACCTTCCAGATAGAACACGCCCCCTTTTCACTTACAGTTTGCAGCTACTTTTTATATATCGTCACCTTTCAGTAGACAGTCCATTAGTTCTCGCTGTTTCACGGCAGCCCTTCTCAATGGGCGTGCAGAACGTCCTTGTGCGTTCGTCTGCTCTGTTTCATTTTCATTTTCACTTCTTACACTAACCGCATAGTTCTCACCTTCCTCGTCGTTGTCGTCCGTTCCTGTGGCTGGTTGTTGAGTTGCCGTAGCTGTTGCCATACCCTGGTCGTTCCCAGACGTCTCCGCTGTCCCTGGCATTCCGGCTGTCGATCTGTACGCACCCTCTTTTCCGTCATCGCCGTCGTCTCCTTCATGGTCATCCTCAGAGGGGGCTATTTCTAGGGGAACCAGGTGGCTGACAGCTCGCAGCGATTCGACACCCTCAAACAACACTTTCGCCGAGCGTACGACTCCGTTGTCGTCAGGATACGTCTCCACGACACGTCCCAGTGGCCAAGTCGCTCTCTTCTTATTGTCCTGCTTCACTAGCACGATGTCTCCGGGGTGCAGCTTGGAGGGTTCCCCGGGCCGACTGTCGTGCCGGGCCCTCAAGGCACTCAAGTATTCCTTTCTCCAGCGTTCCCTAAAGGCTTTGAGCGAATCTGTCAATCTTACGTAACGATCACGTAGCTTCCGAGAGGTGAAGGTTGCGTTCAGATGGTCGTCCGGTAAGATGGGGGCCATGAGGTGGACTTGGTGTCCTCTTATCAAATGGGAGGGGGTGAGGACTTCATCCTCGCGCTCGTCACCGCTGTACATGAGCGGTCGATTATTCACCACTGCTTCTGCTTCTTTCACGAGGGTTAGCACGTGGGCGTCCGGCAGGTACTTCTTTCCGAGGGCTATCTGGAGGGTCCGTTTCGTTACTCCTATCAAACGCTCGAAGAACCCACCTTTCCAAGGTGCACGGGGCGTCTGAAACCGCCACTTTATGCCAGTTTTCCTCAGGAACTGCTGGACTTCATCCTCTTCATAAAGTCCCTGCAGGAGGTGGCTGGCAGCCTTGAAGGTTTGATGGTTATCGGACATGATGAGCTGTGGGGCACCGTGGGTGGCGCTAAACCGTCTAAGTGCCAACACGAATTCTTCTGCTTCCAAAGAGGGACAGAAGTCAAGGTACACGGCTCTGCTGGCCATGCAAGTTACGATAAGTATATACCCTGGCCGTGTTTCCGTGTGTATAGCTGCTGTGTGGTCCACTCCGACCGCCGTGAACGGTTTCATGAGGGTGATCCTTTCCTTTGGCAGGGGGGGTGGTGGTGGCTGTCTCGTTAGAGGCTGGAAGGCCAGCTTGCATTCAGGGCATTGCCGCACGGTTCGCTTCGCAATGGAACGTAGACCCGCCACCCAACATTTCTGTCGAAAGATACCTATTAGAGTATTCACCCCACAATGCAAATGTAATTGATGTAAATAATTTAGATACATCCTAACCAAATGCCCTTTGGCTGGCAAGAGAATTAAATGATCAGTTTCTCCTACATGGGACACTCGTCCCCTGGTGCAGATGAGATTATCTACCAAAACTAAATTCAATTGTCTAGCAAAATTAGCAACTTCACGAGGGGGTCTGACTCCGCCCTCTAAGTAGGCATAAACAGTAGGCAAATAATGTTTTTGCTCTAATTTTACAACAATACTGAACGGATGCCGTTCTATCTTAGCAAACTTTAAAACTAGTCTGGCTACTCGTAACAAGAATTGGAACCCTACTTCCCTCTTCAGGACGTCCCAAATCTCGCCTGGGGGGGTAGGACACATCTCCTCCCTCAACTCCTGCACCGCCGCTACTACGTGAGTTTGATGTAGTAAATCTTCCTCCTCGCAAGGAACAGGCCTTCCCGTGGTCCTGAGAAATTCTGGACCGTTCCTCCACAGGGGGTTAGCTTGCAATTGTTGAGCCGTTGCGCCTCGGGATAGGATATCGGCAGGGTTCTGCTGACTAGGGACATGGTTCAGACTGAAACTACAAACCTGCTGAATAAAATTAATTTCCGCCACTCTGTTAGAAACAAACACATTTTTATTAGACCTGGCATCGGGCGATGCTACCCATGCCAATGTTACCTTACTGTCGGTCCACATTACTATTTCCCGTGGCTCGATCAGATCCTTGAGCGTTCTTGCTAGTCTGCTGCCTAACAACAAGGCCAGCAACTCTAGCTTAGGGATCGTCAGCTTGCTCATCCCTTTCGGAGTGATCCGGGTTTTACTTGTTACCAGACTTACCCGATTGCGTTCGTCCCTAGTATATGCTACTGCTCCATATGCCTTACTGCTGGCATCGGTGAACACATGAAGTTGTAAGCCTTTTTTTCCTATTGATCTTTGAAAGGTGATGTCGCTCACCGCTTTCAAATCATTCAACAATTCACTTGCCTCTTTAGCCCTCTCTTTTGCTAAAACATCATCCCAACCTACATTATCCTCCCATAGTTGTTGAAGGAAAAGCTTTCCCCTTACAAATAATGGGCTTATCAAACCTATCGGATCATATATGGAGACTAATAGGGAAAGTACCCTACGCTTCGTGGGCACCCATCCCTCCCCCAACTCACAGATCCTTTTGCTTTCTTTCACACACAATCTGTCCACGTCCCGGGCCCATCGCAGCCCGAGCACGTTCACACTCACAGGCTCATTCCACTGTCTCTCGCTATCGAAGGCCAAGTGATTGCTGGCCCACCCTTCTAAGGGCATACCCGCCCTTTTTAAGATGTTATGAACAGACTCATGCTCTTGCCTCATATGTTCTATATCTTCAAACGTGGCCAGATAATTATCAACATAAAAAGATTTTACTAAATCTGGGCGCCCTTCCTCTTTAAAATGACAATTTAATATTTGCTGTAGCAAAAATGGACTAGCTGTGATGCCGAACACCACGACTCTAAAGGCGAAGGTAAGCGCTCGACCAGCTGCCTTGCGCCACAGAAATCGTGTGTATTTGGCATCACGAGGATCTAACAAAACACGATGGAATGCTTTACTTATGTCGGCTAACATGGCATATCGATTCAACCTAAACCTTATAATTAAACTATATGCTACTTCTACCAAATTGGGCCCAGGCAAAAGACATTCATTCAAGGACTTGCAACCTTGTGACTTGGCAGAGGCATTGAACACGATTCTAAGGGGGGTGGTACGGCTGTCTTTCTTAACACCGAAGTGTGGCATGTAATAACCTTCCACTACGGGATTTTTCACTTCAGATATAAAACCTGCTTCGAGATACTTATCTATCACTCCCTGATATTGTTCAAGATATTCCCTATCCTTTCTGAATTTTGTCTGCAACGACTCCAACTGCGCCATAGCGTTACGATAATTTGTTTCTGGCCTAGCATCCGATGCGAATGGTAGGCTAACCTGATATCCCTCAGATTTTCGTACAACGCTTTGCGATACCTTTCGCACGGCCTCGGCCTCGCGAACAGTGTATTGCTCAGATGGGGCGATACCAACACGGTCTAATCGCCACCACTCATCTACATCATACAGATATGGCTCGTCCGTGATTCTGCACACTCTCAACGTTCTTACTTGTTCGACCCTTTCCCCTTGGAACAGCCACTGTGGCACCTTCCCGTACGGGGACATACCATTATGCGTTAAGAAAAGATTTATCCCATCTACTTTTTCTACACCTATGACAAAATAGCTAAAATAATCAGCCCCAACTAATATGTGAACGTTCTTCATGGTATCTGATTGGTTTGCTGGATCGGCTAACGTGACTCCCTTAGTCAACAGATGCTGTCTGACTTTAACATAACCCACGTTATGTATCGGGACGTCCACGTGTTCGTGTGCCACCAATTTCATACGCACGATTCTTTTCCCCATTTCAACCCTGCAACTTACTACATCGTATTGGCCGCTTATTTCCTCTGAACCAAACGGAGCTATATTCAAGGATACTCTTCCTACCACCGGTAGGCCTAATTGACGGGCAATTTTTGCAGAGATGAAGCTCCTCTGGCTTCCTGAGTCGAGAAATAGGCGGACTCGCTTACTACCTTGCCTCTGTTGAATACCTGCCATGGCTGTTGGCAAGATAGTGCATGGGAGGTCCACATCAGACCTCTGCGCGATCTTTGCGCTCGTGCACGGCTTAGATTCTACTTTTACCTTAGACGGACGGGGGGCATTTTGGTTCTGTGCAGGCGTCGCATTTACTACGGGGCGGGACGTTGTTGATTGACTATTACTATGTCTAGGGATTGATTGCGGTCTACCCGCGTCGCAAATTGCAGTGTGGTGCTTAGCATTACAGTTTCTACAGGAATTTGATACGGGACATTTATCGCTACGATGGCCTGATTTCGTGCAATTGAAACAAAGACCCCTTTTTAGTAAAATGCGACGTCTAGCAGCTACGTCTGTCACTTGGCGACATCCGTGAGGCGGGTGCCGTTCGCTACAAAATGGGCAGGAATTTTGGTGGATGGGATGGGTTTTCGGTCTTACACTACTGTCTGGTCTTTTGTCACTCTCAAGACTGGCGCCTCTCTGCAATGCATCGTCTTCTAACATTCTTACTATGAAATCTATTGCCTCAAAAAACTCGTCCAACGTATAGTCGCATTTCCTCAAATGCTCTACCACCTTGCGGTATAGTTTTCCCTCTGACAATTTTTGATTAATGAGGCTCATGACCATGCCCTGGCCTAAGTCATTGGTACTAAGTCTTTTGATTTGCTCAATAATGATAGTTAACTCAAAACGGAACCTTTTTAATTCTACTGGGTTTAGTGACGGCACAAAGATGTTTGCTAACTTGCGGTGCAGAATCACGAGCGTTTGGTGCACGTTGCCATACTGCTTATCTAATAAATCTAATGCCACACTATAGTTCGCGGCGGTTACACTCAGAGATTTGATAATCCGGAGCGGCTCTTTGATCCAACGTCCCCAACCGAAGTAAGTCTCTTCTAATTGTTCTCTCTCCCCACGCCTATTGTACCCAGGTCGGTTTCCGTGTAGGTTTTGATAGTTATAGTAATGTTTTTTATCTGTTGATATTTAGTTGATCCTTGTGCCAGGGGATCATTGGTATTGTGTAAAGCACGTCTAGGGGTCTCGACAAGGGTTTTATCGAGGTAACTTTATGAATACTTAATTAATTTGTTGTTATTTTGAGTCCGAAGTGGACATAGTTTTTTTTCAGTCACATGTTCTCGAATGTAAAGTAAAGTTTAATTTTTCATGTTTTCTACGTATTAGATTATTTTTGTAATAAAATTTGTTAAAGATGCCCATATTCTAATTAATCACCTGATGGTTTTGAGTAGCTCGTCCTTCAGACTTTGTGATCGGCCCAGTACATCGGGCTCCTTTGAATAAACCGGTGATAAATCGCCACATTTGGTCCTTCGAACCGGATCACAAGTGCTTCCCAGAGCCGGACGGAACTAATTGGAGTATGAGTTTTAGAGTAGCGTTGATAGGGCACAGCCAACTCCCACCAAATCTACCTCAATGTTCGGGTAACGAGATAGAAATCTACCGCAGGCCGGGGGGCCTAGTCCACCATTTCTTGAACGATCAGTTGGAATTCTGGGACAAGAGGTACGATTTGGTTATTCTGTATCTAGGAGGGAACGACCTGGCTAGTGAACATCCCAAAACTGTGTGGGACAATTTGAAGGTCCTCATTGAGCGGTTGAGGAACTTAGCGGGGAGCATTGCAATTTGTGACGCAGAGGTTAGGGAATATCTGCCCGATAACCGTTTTTCAATTGATCCAACAGAGTACATGAGAAAAGTAAAAAATTTCAATGCCAGAATTAAGAAGTATTGTTCAAAGAGGCTTCAGTACGGTGTGAGTCACCTGCCCATGAATACCAGAGCCTACCGCGAGGGTAGAGTAAGAGACAGGGTACATTTTGACGAGTCAATTCGCAACGCTTTCCTCAACCGGCTAATGAGGTTGATTAGGAGGGAGAGGGAGAGAAGTAACAATTAAAAAAGTTCATCTACGTCTCGATGTGCGATCACCCCGTGGGTCAGTTTTTTTGAGTCCCTACTTAACGTAAAATTACCTTTTTTTCCTTGACTTGCCAAACCCCCTAAAACGTAAAGTAAAATTAAACAAGATGGCGGTGGCCACGATCGTTCATATCGAGGCGTCGATGGGCCTATTGGAGGATTTACTAAGCGAAACGCAAAGGGCACTGATAGAGACCTACTCCGAGTCCGTTTACCAGAATTTGGTAACGGAGTTGCAGGCAGAGGTCCGACAGCTTAAAGAGTTGTACAAAAACCAGAGAGTTAAATTAGAGTCTAGTATCGAAGCCCGAATTAGGCATATGTTAGGTGAAGCGACACGCGCTTCCACACTATTGTACAATAGAATAGATAAGGTGAAAGGCCCTTCAACGGGGAATGTTGCCCTCCCCAGGTTGAAGCCGCTGCCTCTCCCCACGTTTGAAGGGGAAGTGCAAGAGTACGCATCGTACCGTGAATTATTCACGATCCACGTGGATCGAAGAGCGGATTTAGACGAAGTGTCTAAATTCACGTATTTATTGGGGACGTTGGGCAAAGAGCCGCTCCGGATTATCAAATCTCTGAGTGTAACCGCCGCGAACTATAGTGTGGCATTAGATTTATTAGATAAGCAGTATGGCAACGTGCACCAAACGCTCGTGATTCTGCACCGCAAGTTAGCAAACATCTTTGTGCCGTCACTAAACCCAGTAGAATTAAAAAGGTTCCGTTTTGAGTTAACTATCATTATTGAGCAAATCAAAAGACTTAGTACCAATGACTTAGGCCAGGGCATGGTCATGAGCCTCATTAATCAAAAATTGTCAGAGGGAAAACTATACCGCAAGGTGGTAGAGCATTTGAGGAAATGCGACTATACGTTGGACGAGTTTTTTGAGGCAATAGATTTCATAGTAAGAATGTTAGAAGACGATGCATTGCAGAGAGGCGACAGTCTTGAGAGTGACAAAAGACCAGACAGTAGTGTAAGACCGAAAACCCATCCCATCCACCAAAATTCCTGCCCATTTTGTAGCGAACGGCACCCGCCTCACGGATGTCGCCAAGTGACAGACGTAGCTGCTAGACGTCGCATTTTACTAAAAAGGGGTCTTTGTTTCAATTGCACGAAATCAGGCCATCGTAGCGATAAATGTCCCGTATCAAATTCCTGTAGAAACTGTAATGCTAAGCACCACACTGCAATTTGCGACGCGGGTAGACCGCAATCAATCCCTAGACATAGTAATAGTCAATCAACAACGTCCCGCCCCGTAGTAAATGCGACGCCTGCACAGAACCAAAATGCCCCCCGTCCGTCTAAGGTAAAAGTAGAATCTAAGCCGTGCACGAGCGCAAAGATCGCGCAGAGGTCTGATGTGGACCTCCCATGCACTATCTTGCCAACAGCCATGGCAGGTATTCAACAGAGGCAAGGTAGTAAGCGAGTCCGCCTATTTCTCGACTCAGGAAGCCAGAGGAGCTTCATCTCTGCAAAAATTGCCCGTCAATTAGGCCTACCGGTGGTAGGAAGAGTATCCTTGAATATAGCTCCGTTTGGTTCAGAGGAAATAAGCGGCCAATACGATGTAGTAAGTTGCAGGGTTGAAATGGGGAAAAGAATCGTGCGTATGAAATTGGTGGCACACGAACACGTGGACGTCCCGATACATAACGTGGGTTATGTTAAAGTCAGACAGCATCTGTTGACTAAGGGAGTCACGTTAGCCGATCCAGCAAACCAATCAGATACCATGAAGAACGTTCACATATTAGTTGGGGCTGATTATTTTAGCTATTTTGTCATAGGTGTAGAAAAAGTAGATGGGATAAATCTTTTCTTAACGCATAATGGTATGTCCCCGTACGGGAAGGTGCCACAGTGGCTGTTCCAAGGGGAAAGGGTCGAACAAGTAAGAACGTTGAGAGTGTGCAGAATCACGGACGAGCCATATCTGTATGATGTAGATGAGTGGTGGCGATTAGACCGTGTTGGTATCGCCCCATCTGAGCAATACACTGTTCGCGAGGCCGAGGCCGTGCGAAAGGTATCGCAAAGCGTTGTACGAAAATCTGAGGGATATCAGGTTAGCCTACCATTCGCATCGGATGCTAGGCCAGAAACAAATTATCGTAACGCTATGGCGCAGTTGGAGTCGTTGCAGACAAAATTCAGAAAGGATAGGGAATATCTTGAACAATATCAGGGAGTGATAGATAAGTATCTCGAAGCAGGTTTTATATCTGAAGTGAAAAATCCCGTAGTGGAAGGTTATTACATGCCACACTTCGGTGTTAAGAAAGACAGCCGTACCACCCCCCTTAGAATCGTGTTCAATGCCTCTGCCAAGTCACAAGGTTGCAAGTCCTTGAATGAATGTCTTTTGCCTGGGCCCAATTTGGTAGAAGTAGCATATAGTTTAATTATAAGGTTTAGGTTGAATCGATATGCCATGTTAGCCGACATAAGTAAAGCATTCCATCGTGTTTTGTTAGATCCTCGTGATGCCAAATACACACGATTTCTGTGGCGCAAGGCAGCTGGTCGAGCGCTTACCTTCGCCTTTAGAGTCGTGGTGTTCGGCATCACAGCTAGTCCATTTTTGCTACAGCAAATATTAAATTGTCATTTTAAAGAGGAAGGGCGCCCAGATTTAGTAAAATCTTTTTATGTTGATAATTATCTGGCCACGTTTGAAGATATAGAACATATGAGGCAAGAGCATGAGTCTGTTCATAACATCTTAAAAAGGGCGGGTATGCCCTTAGAAGGGTGGGCCAGCAATCACTTGGCCTTCGATAGCGAGAGACAGTGGAATGAGCCTGTGAGTGTGAACGTGCTCGGGCTGCGATGGGCCCGGGACGTGGACAGATTGTGTGTGAAAGAAAGCAAAAGGATCTGTGAGTTGGGGGAGGGATGGGTGCCCACGAAGCGTAGGGTACTTTCCCTATTAGTCTCCATATATGATCCGATAGGTTTGATAAGCCCATTATTTGTAAGGGGAAAGCTTTTCCTTCAACAACTATGGGAGGATAATGTAGGTTGGGATGATGTTTTAGCAAAAGAGAGGGCTAAAGAGGCAAGTGAATTGTTGAATGATTTGAAAGCGGTGAGCGACATCACCTTTCAAAGATCAATAGGAAAAAAAGGCTTACAACTTCATGTGTTCACCGATGCCAGCAGTAAGGCATATGGAGCAGTAGCATATACTAGGGACGAACGCAATCGGGTAAGTCTGGTAACAAGTAAAACCCGGATCACTCCGAAAGGGATGAGCAAGCTGACGATCCCTAAGCTAGAGTTGCTGGCCTTGTTGTTAGGCAGCAGACTAGCAAGAACGCTCAAGGATCTGATCGAGCCACGGGAAATAGTAATGTGGACCGACAGTAAGGTAACATTGGCATGGGTAGCATCGCCCGATGCCAGGTCTAATAAAAATGTGTTTGTTTCTAACAGAGTGGCGGAAATTAATTTTATTCAGCAGGTTTGTAGTTTCAGTCTGAACCATGTCCCTAGTCAGCAGAACCCTGCCGATATCCTATCCCGAGGCGCAACGGCTCAACAATTGCAAGCTAACCCCCTGTGGAGGAACGGTCCAGAATTTCTCAGGACCACGGGAAGGCCTGTTCCTTGCGAGGAGGAAGATTTACTACATCAAACTCACGTAGTAGCGGCGGTGCAGGAGTTGAGGGAGGAGATGTGTCCTACCCCCCCAGGTCACTGGTTCATATCCGGTTCGAAGGACCAAATGTTGTGATTTTCACCAGTTTATTATATTTGCCCGATGTTCTGGGCGGATCGCAAGGCCTTGAAGAGGCAACACTCGCCAAAACCCTCCAGGAGTTAACTAAAATACGGCGATAAAATTTACAATTTTATTACAAAAATAAACTCTGATAAAGACAAACAACATTCTTAAGCATTCACAAAACTCACTGAAAAAACAAGACTGACCCTAGTTAATGTAGCATGTGCTCTTCAAGCACAAAGTCCACACCGGACTCATTAACAAACTGAAAATAGTGCCAATTCGAATTCAATACACAACGAATCACACACCAAATATCCCTATTCTTATTTAACTTAGGATTCAGATCCCCAATCACAAGGATCTCTACACTAAACTGCGATATAAAAAAACTAAAAGTCTTGCACACAAACTTCTACTACAACCAACCTGGTACACAAGGTAGAGAGGAGAGATAACAATTAGAGGGGACTTACTTCGGTTGGGGACGTTGGATCAAAGAGGACGAGCTATTCTTGCAACCCCCGACGTCACCTTTTTGGCGCAATTTGCCTTGAACCTAAATTTCTACATTGGATTATTTCAACATGTTACAACAGAATGACTTTATTTTTCCTAATCTTAAATTACCAGCAATTGATTTTATTAGTCTCAGCGCCTTCCTACCAGGTGGTTTCCTTTTTTGGCTCTAAACGTTCACGTCTGGAACTACATTCATTCGCCCGCGAGTTTCTCCTCTCCCTCCAATTTGACGTAGTCGTAGGCGGAGTCAAATGGCGGGAATTTCGATTGATCGGGTCGAAATTCCCGACAATAAAGGTTTACTCATCTGTTTCTTCTTCATAGAAATTTGCCAAAGATATTAATCTTTGGCACCGTCGTTCAATTAGTTCATTATGCATGTTCCATAAGAATTTTCATAACTCTGACCATCCTTTACATTCAGATCTCCCTGGATGATTCTATCCTGTTCGTAATACTAGAAAGGCAGTTAATTCTAATAGCCAGGCCTTCTCCATCATGAAGCTCAATACTACACAGTATTCTAGAAGTTTTATTCCAGCTGTTACCCAGATGTGGAATGATCTTCCTAATCGGGTAGTTGAATCAGTAGAACTTCAAAAGTTCAAAGTTGCAGCAAATGATTTTATGTTGACCAGGCTGACAATGAGTCTTTTTATTGTTTATATAAGACATATCTGTTTTGACATTGTTAATAGTTTATATAGGACATAGATGATCTGTTTTGACGTTGTTACTGTTTTTAGAATAATTTATTGTTAATTCATTCTAATAATTTATTTATTTCCTTATTTCCTTTCATCACTGGGCTATTTTTCCCTATTGGAGCCCTTGGGCTTATAGCATCTTGCTTTTCCAACTAGGGTTGTAGCTTGGCTAGTAATAATACAGAATACCCCCATCAGACACCCAAAATCCCTAAATCTAGGGATAAATTCTCATATCTGGTAACATTGTGATGATTGTTTAGCTTCAAACAGTGTTACCACAACAAACTTCTCCTGACTCTTCAAATGTCTGATCTCTCATCTGTGGTCATATTTGCTAATCATACATTAGGAATACATTCCTATAATATAATTAATAATTAAGATACATTTAAAAAATATAATTATACTTTGTTTATATTTTTATATACAAAATTTTACTAATTACCTTTTCAAAATGAATATTTCTTTCGTGACTCTTCAAATGTCTGTTCTCTGGTCGTATTGCCTACAGTCTTATAATATAATTAAAAAACAATATATATTGTAAAAATATAATTATACCTTATGTTTATATTTTGATATAATAAATTTTACTTATGTTTACCAAAAGAATATTTCTTATTAGTAAAATGGTTGAGAGTCGTCAGGAATCAGGGTAGACATAAAAAGATAGATACAATTTACTGTATGTTTATATATATATATATATATATATATATATATATATATATATATATATATATATATATATATATATATATATATATATATATATATATATATATATAGTATATATATATATATATATATATATATATATATATATATATATATATATATATATATATATATATATATTCCGTAGAATATCAGATATGGATAACTATAAAAATAGAGGAAGTAGATTAAATTGGTTTTCTTAATAGCAAATAAAAGAGAAAAAGATATTAGAGTTTCGTATAAATCTATCACCACTAGGTGAGATAAAATTTCATTAGTCAGATAGATTATAGAAATAAGCATACATAAATTTAGAAAGGTGAGCATTGGTTTAAGATGTCTGTAACCTATTTAGTATATGTGGTTTATTGTTTCAATGGCGTTTCAGGCTTTCGAAATACAAATAATGCTTTTAAAAATGACTTATAGTAGTTAGGGATTAATTTGATAACAATGTAACTTCAAACACAATATTTACTGGCCACTCTATCTCTTTATAGATAGGAGCAAAGCTTCTAAGCTTATTCTTATTATTGTTTTTAAGCTTATATAACCTGAGCCTTAAATGAATTAATACCGTAATGAAATTCTCCATCTTTACTTTTATTCCATTCTACCTTGAAATTAGATAGGATAACACCTTGCTATCATGAGTTTTGGCAACCTATTGTGGTCAGTTTGGACTTCTTAAATTCTTCTTTCATACGCATTGCCCTACCTATAAATGCAGCTAGATCCTTCCTAGGATTTTTCAGCGTACCTAAATTTATGTCTACACTTATTAGCTGTCCTAATTTTGGGCATAAAAATAAATGTTCGGTAGTATCTTCTCCATCTTTGCACAGGTCACACCAATTTTCTTCAAATTTTCTCCTGATATTCGCTTTTAAATTGAGCATATTTATTCTTGTCTTCATTACAAGGGAAGCCTTATCCAGATTAATTTCTCTTTAATAAATCTTAATTTTTCCATTACTTTCTTTTTTTCTTCAATAGTTTCTTCTATTTTTTTCCACAATTCTTTTCTTGGTTTCTTTTTTTAGGGTCCTTTTCCCCCAACTTATTTCTTCAAATTCCATCCCTTATGTCGTTGTTGTTGGGGTATTAAAGCCAACACTTGTTGTTGGCACGGGCCTTTCCCAAAAAAGTCTGGTAACACTGCTATTTATTTGCGTTGTCATTCATTAAAAATTATATAGGAATTTAAGGCAACGACTCAAGGAAACACCAAAGTAAATTCGAAGTTATTTCAGAAGTGCCTCACACGTAAATGACAATTACATTTCTTTGTTTTATTATAAATAATCATATCATCTGTATTTTGAAAAATAGGCATTAATTGTTTATAGTTCCAATTTGCATGACATTATTCATGTTTCATCATAATATTGCAAACAGAAGTGATTTTATCATATCTGTAGCTTACTTTATTTATTATCCTATTTTCTTATTATTTAAACCATTTTAGTATCTTAGATCATTATTTACCATTATATAGGCAATGTTGAGTTTTCAAACCTCTAATTCTCTAACCCCAGCTGTGTGCATTGTGGTCTTATTGGGGGGTCAAACTAACCCCCCCCCCCATAAACCCTCTACTTAAACTGACCTGTTATTTCATGACCTTACTTAAAATATGTCGTAGCATATTTGACCAGCATAATTTTGGAGCCTTTGAATATCAGCGGCCAGTTCCTACCGTGTGCATAGAAAATGGAGGAGCCTTTGAAGTTTATGGGGACACGCTGAGAAAAATGGACAACAACTAACCCAAACTCCCCCCCCCCTAACCTGACCTACAAGCCGTGTCCTTACCTTCCTAATGACCTAACGGGCGGGCTAACGCCCCCCTGCGCCCCCCCCAACCACTGTCGCTATCATACAAACCCCACAAACCCAACCTAACCGAACCTAGTAGTTCCCAGGTCATAACCCTTAGCCGGGGCCAAGCCCCCGGACCCCCTTCTTGGGCTGAACTTAGAAAATATAAAATAACTTCATATTATAGTATATTGGATCATAGTAAAGCACATCTTCCCCATAAGGAAAAACCATTGGGCTAGTAATAAGAAAGATATCGCCCTGTCCCGATAAACTACATTCACCCCGAAAATGGACATCAACTAACCTAAACTTCCCCATATAACCTAACCTACAAGCCGTGTCCTTACCTACTTTCCCAAGGGGGGCGGGGGCTAACGCCCCTTAGTGACCCCCCCCCACCCCCCCACCCCCCCTTACACTGCTGTATTCTTAGTCGGCCATCATCATACATACAAGTGGCCGCCATCATACAAACGACCCGAAAGTTTAGTCGTGATAAATCTTTATCTAGATGCCGCGAACATCCAACCTTCTCTCCCTAACCTAACCAGTTCTTCATATGTTCCATTACTTGTTCATAATTAAGGGTTTCACCAAAATATAAGTGTAAAATAACAAAATAATAAATCTACAGTAGTATCTTGGGTTACGAGTTTAATTCATTCTAGCAACGAGCTTGTATCCCAAAATGCTCGTATAGTGAAATAATTTTTCCCATAAGAAACAAATTAAATTCATTCAATGCATTCCACACATCCATAAATACACACACACTAATTTTTGAAAGTTTCCTAATGGTAATTATTGATAGAAATTACAACCCCTAACATCAGAAATCAATAGAATTAATTACGTAATTAACAAATATACTGTACTCGCACTTACCTTTGAGGAAGGCTATGGCTGGTGTGAAGGAGATGAAGAGGAGAGGAGGTTACTGTTTAAAGGAGAATCTTCCTCATTGAGAACTTCTGGTAGAATATCAGGAGACCTCTCTCTTAAATGACATTCACTCTCTCTGATGAATCACTTAATTTATGCTTTTTGGACACTTGAAAGGAACCTATCTATGGATGACTGCTTTGTTATTTCTTAATAACCCTTTTACCCCCCAGGGTATTTGGAACTTTCCAACCCTTACCCCCCAGGGGTTATTTTTTTTTTCAAGCACATTTTGCAGTATATTTTTTTTTTTAAAATTGCTCTAACAGCCTTAATTTTCATCATAGAGAGGTCAGGTTGGTCTCATCTTGGAAAATGCCTGAAGTTTCTCAAAAAATTATAAAAAATATGCAAAAAAAAATGTAAATAGCATTTTTTTGCAAGGATGTACCGGTACGTCCATGGGGGTAAAGGGATGAGTTTTGTGAAACATACCAGTACAGTACGTCCTTTGGGGGTAAAAGGGATAATAGCTTGGAAATTAGATATAGCTTGGTCATTAAATGGATTCGTTGCTCTCCCAGCCAAAGCCTAATTCGGGTAAACACTTCGTGAGTGGCACAGGGGCACTACATGACTCTTGTTTCTGTGTATCGTGTCGTAGAGTCTTTCATACTTGTCCGTGAAAAATGCTCATACGACAATATTTGGTTGCATGCTGATTCAGCATTCATAGCCCAATACAAATTTTATGGAAAATCTATTCTCGTGTTCTAATTTGCTAGTATTTAAAGTTACTCGTAACCCAAGGTTTTACTGTATTGAAATCTCTAACCTATCAATGGATACTATGTCCTACCTCACCAGAATTCTTTACAAATAGCATAAGTCATTATCCTAAACTAACCTCACCCCACCTTATCAAAGTGACTTCTTCTTTTGGACCCAAAAACTCATCCTAATCTAACTTTGTGCAGGATGCTGTGTACCACTTAACCTGAACAATTTTCTCTTAAGGTGGGTTTACACGGTCGAACCATAGACAAATGTTTTAAGCGATGTTCGAACGTGTGAACGGGGTATTTGGTTGTCGAACACATTCGTCGAACGGTTAAAAAAAAGTCTGTTTTCGCCTAAATTTTGTGGGCGGAGCTTGGTTGTCCACAACCCTTATTCATTTGTGGCGGATTCCACCTCTTCGAACCGTTTGATAAGCAGGTTCAACAACCAGTTTACCAAAGGTAAACTCACCCGGCATCCAACAGTGCCTATTTCCCTGTGGCTTATACACACTGGAATCACCCTTACTCATCTTCAAACTTTCACTGTACATTACACTTCGAAAATGAAAGGTTGAAGCTCCTTAAACACAGTTGTGCCAATTATTTTTGGCTTCATATATTTTTAAATGAGATTCATACACACCCTTTTCACATGTAAGTCTTTTATGTTTAGATCTTAATTATCATTTCATTATATAAACTTTTTTTTTTTGCTAAAACCAGCCAGTCTTATACTTTGATTTGAAAATAAGCCATAAGATTTCAATAGGTTTTTTGTAGCAAAGTATGTTGAGTGGATCTGAATTCAGTATATTTTCATTATACTTAAAAACTGTAGTAAAGTCCTTAGATGTCAGATTTTCCCTAGTTTTTAATACTCTTGTGGAAGAATTTAATTGAATATGAGTTGGGAGGGTGGGCTTTGGTGGGCTTTGCCACCCTGGTAATACCAGCCGAACTCGGTTGAGTCCCTTGTCAGGCTGGAAGGAACAGAGAGGAGACGTCCCCTTTTTTGTTTCATTTGTTTGATGTCGGCTACCCCCAAAAATTGAGGGAAGTACTTGGTATATGTATGTATGTATGAGTTGCATAGAATATATAGTTACTGTATTGCAGTACATATTTGATATTTCAAACTTAGTTTTTTATGTTGCTCTATTTGCAGGATTATAGTATAGAAAATGAATAGCACAACCTTGAAACTAGCGGAACGCCTCATCCCAGCTACATATCTACAGCAAGCAGCTGAAGCTCAGTCGGTGTATGAGAAACAAATTCGCATCTTGGTTGACCAGGTTCGTAATGAAATTCTATGGATGGTTTATAATTTTGTAGGCTGTATGTTGTATAGAGGCCCTTTATGTCAATAGGCATAGGAGGAGATGATGATGATATGTTGTATTGTAGAGTACTATACAATGTAATGAAATTCTATGGATGTTTTATAATTTTGTAGGCTGTATGTTGTATAGAGGCCCTTTACGTCAATAGGCATAGGAGGAGATGATGATGATATGTTGTATTGTAGAGTACTATACAATGTAATGAAATTCTATGGATGTTTTATAATTTTGTAGGCTGTATGTTGTATAGAGGCCCTTTACGTCAATAGGCATAGGAGGAGATGATGATGATATGTTGTATTGTAGAGTACTATACAATGTAATGAAATTCTATGGATGTTTTATAATTTTGTAGGCTGTATGTTGTATAGAGGCCCTTTACGTCAATAGGCATAGGAGGAGATGATGATGATATGTTGTATTGTAGAGTACTATACAATGTAATGAAATTCTATGGATGTTTTATAATTTTGTAGGCTGTATGTTGTATAGAGGCCCTTTACGTCAATAGGCATAGGAGGAGATGATGATGATATGTTGTATTGTAGAGTACTATACAATGTAATGAAATTCTATGGATGTTTTATAATTTTGTAGGCTGTATGTTGTATAGAGGCCCTTTACGTCAATAGGCATAGGAGGAGATGATGATGATATGTTGTATTGTAGAGTACTATACAATGTAATGAAATTCTATGGATGTTTTATAATTTTGTAGGCTGTATGTTGTATAGAGGCCCTTTACGTCAATTGAGCATAGACGGAGATGATGATATATTGTATTGTAGAGTACTGTTTCTGAAATGAGGCCCCGTCAGTTTTGGAGCTTAACTACATTTTAGTTTGTAATATTAAGTTAGATTAGTGTTCTTTGATTGTTAAAACCTTTATAGTTGTTGAAATTATATTGTGGGTGTTTTTTTTTACCCAAAGATACTATTTTTTTTATCTGAATGGATTTTCAACTAATGTGAATTGTAATTTTTGTAAACATTATAACTTTTTTTTGGTTTCCAGTTGCTAAATCTCCTAAATCATAATAGTGAAGATCCAGTGCTTCCTCTTTTTATAAAAAGACTCAGTTCTCTTTGAATAATATCCCTCAGTGAAGCTGCCATACAACAATTTGAAGTACAATATATAAGTAATACATAAGCAGTTTGCATTTATGAAAGAAAAGAGGCCAAATCTTAATGAGAAATCAAAATTTCTTTACCCCTAATATTTTCCACAACTTTATGTCACGGATCAGTCCCTCCTAAAGTTTGTGTTGGTAGACCCACAACTTACGGCACACCAGCAGAAAATTCTTTTCTTGTGGCTTACTCCAATGTTGAAATTTTAAAATTACCTCATAATACATGATTCCGAAATGGACGTGGCCATTGAAATGAAGATTACTGTATGTTTGGAAGTTTATTCATAATTATTTCCTTCATTGAAGTGTGAAGTAGGAGAGGATGAATGGAGAAGTATTGATTTAAAAGTTCAAGATAGAGATGACTGGTAAAATCTAACTGAGCCCCTTTGCGTCAATAAGCGTAGGAGGAGATGATGATGATGTATTACTTCCTATGAATTTTGCCCCACAGAGAAAATGTCCAGAGGATGGCTGGGATGATTCTGCAATAGAGATGATCATCAATGAATTGTCTCAAATGGATAGTAATAATTTTCCTCACAACTGTGGAGTTGGGGAAAGAGAAGCCAGAATTTATTCAGGTATAGTATTGTGATTTATGAAATTTCTATCCCAGTATAAGTCATAGTTTTGTATACTGTATTCTGTACCTCCAGTGTCAAAGGGGTGGAATTATTTCATATAATAAAAAATGGGAATAAGAAAGTATTAGTTTCTTTGATTTTATTCGCATTTAAATGTACTTCATGTACAATATCATAATTGCTGATCTGTGTATTTTCTTTTATTATGAATATTTTTCTTCTTGATTTTCTTGTCATGAAATAGCAGGAGAAATTATGCAAGAAAAAGTAAATGAATCCATATTTATTCTCTGCTTTTTGTACAGGACTTGTGTTACGTCGTCATTATCGGTTGGGACATGGCATTGGGCGGTCTGGTGATATCGCAGAAGTTCAGCCTAAAGCAGCTGGGTCTAGTCTCCTTAATAAGCTTACAAATTCAATGGTTTTGGATGTTTTTAGGTCTGTGGGTAAGTCAGTGTTTTTCTGTACAGAAACATTTCTACTTTTACATATAGTATGCTCTTTGACCTGACCTCTTTCACATCTCTTTACTCAGTAATATTTGGAGTTGGGATCTGTTCACGATAGTTTTTACTGCTTCATTTTGCTCCTAGGCACTCTAGGCACTAGGTGAATTATCTAATGAACTTGGCCGTGGTCTAGAGTTTTAACAGACTCCCAGCAAGATTCTTCATAAGGCTTCACTGCTGGATATATCCCTCAAAACAGTGCATTTTAGTGGCTCTGGCCTCCAAAATGCATGTCAGGAAGCTTGATGCCATAATGCATGTGTTATTCTGGGAGAGAACTGGTTGTCTATTCGGTTGGTTTTTGCTTCTGATTTCTTGACAGATTTGTAATCCTGAGGCGTGTGTGATTTCATTTTCTTGCTCTTTGCCATTCCTATATTGCCAACCTCATCTGAGGGCCAAGTTTTTCTGTGCTCTGTTCAAGCCTTGAGACTTCATCTTTGATAGTATTTATCTTGATACTGTCTATGAAAAGAATCCTATTTTAGTTATAGTATGGGCTTATCAGATATCTCTGAGGTTACTTTGTTGTAGGTTAAGGTATTTCATGCCATTTCTCAAACTCTTTGAAGGCCATCTCTCTGTGCCTCCCAACCCTTATGAATTACTGGTAAATTTTTGTAGCTTCTCATCATCTATTCTATATCCATTATCAAACAACCTCAAAGTACTCTTCACTGTGTTTAGAAGTTATTTCAATAAAATGTACGGTATGTATCCTTATGAAGGGGGTCACATCCTTTCTGTATCACTGTATATGAACAAATTATCACCAAGTACATAGCATACAGTATGTAAGCAGTCTTGCTGTGTTGATTAATGAGGTAAAGTTAAGTGATAAATAAATTTCATGAGAAGGAATTGAACAATAATGTACTTTTAATCATTACTCTTTTGTAGTAATAAGTGTATAGATAATATACAGTAATTAAAGAGGATATATAGTAGCTATGGTAACTGTAATATGATAATGAATTCAATCTACCTTAATCTATTTGTTGGAATGTAAATGCCTTAAATCCGAAGACATATCTCAACAAAACTTCCTTTTGCATATTAACCCTTTTACCCCCAGGCTATTTGGAAATTTCCAACCCTTAACCCCCAAGAGGTTATTTTTTTCCCAGCACATTTTGCAGTATTTTTTTTTTTTAAATTGCTCTAACAGCCTTAATTTTTGTCATAGAGAGGTCAGGTTGGTCTCATTCTCTTGGAAAATGCCTGAATTTTCTCAAAAAATTATCAAAAATATGAAAAAAAAACATTTTTATAGCATTTTTTTGCAAGGACGTACCAGTACCTCCATGGGGGTAAAGGGATGGCTTTTGTGAAACGTACCAGTACGTCCTTTGGGGGTAAAACAGTTAAGAATTACTCCATATTCATGACATACTGAATGATAAAATTGATTATAGTCTTGATAATGTTTTCAGGTGTCCAAAAAACAGCTGCTTGCTTGGTTGTTCCAATGGCAACAGGCATGAGTATGGTTCTTTGTCTATTAACCCTCCGGCAACAGAGGCCCAAGAGCAAATACGTAATTTGGCCTCGCATTGATCAGAAATCGTGTTTCAAGTCTATCATCACAGCAGGTTAGTCATTTGCCTTGGGATTATGTGGAATCGATGCTACTCTTAGTAAGTTATGAGGGACAATCATTTTGCATTTTGTTACATATTCCATCTACATACACATATCCTTGCCCTGGAGGTAAATGAAAAAATGTATATTTCATTCTCTATTTAGTAATACGCAGTACTCAAGTTTTATTCCAGCTGTTACCAAGTTGTGGAATGATCTTCCTAATCGGGTAGTTGAATCAGTAGAACTTCAAAAGTTCAAAGTTGGAGCAAATGCTTTTTTGTTGACCAGGCGGACATGAATATTATAGTTTATATATGACATATTTGTTTTTGACGTTGTTAATAGTTTATATATGACATATCTGTTTTGACATTGTTGGCTTTTTTTCAATATTTAACTTAGCCGGTGATTATAATAGCTGCAACTCTGTTGCTCGACAGAAAACTCTAAGGTAAAACTCGCCAGCGATCGCTACACAGGTTGCGGGTGTGCCCAACAGCGCCATCTGTCGTCCAGATACCCAGTACTCAATGTAAACAAAGACTCAATTTTCTCTCTGTCGTGCTACCGACAAGACGTACTTACTCGCTGTTGCTAAACTGGATTTGTTTTCACAACTAATTGGTGAAGTACACTATTCTAGTTTTGAGCTTTCGCTGTGCAGGCTTTCTCTTCACAATTCCTTGAACTCTTTTTGATTACGGATTCTTTGTTGATGACTTTTTGATAGTTTTTGAATTCCCCTTTGACCAATTCAAAATGGCTGACCCTTCACAAGTCCCAAAATTTAGGAAGTGCAATGCTAGGGACTGTTCAAGGCGTCTTCCGAAGGCCTCTATCGACCCTCACACTGTTTGTTCCAATTGTCGGGATAAAACCTGTCAATTGGAAGATCGATGTGAGGAGTGCGTTGGGCTTTCGGAATTCGATTTTATCGAATTCCAAAAGTATACACGTAGGCTAGAGAGAGATAGAGTTAGGAGAAGTTCCTCTCGTTCTATTGACATTTCCTCTCCTCATGCCCCACAACCTATTCCTTCCCCTGTAGTGGTTGCTCCTAATCCCCCTTCTGGCACTCAGGAACCTTCGATGGCTGATATGATGCGTGCCATCCAAGCTCTGGGTGAGAGAGTTGAGTCCCTGGCTAGTGACCGTAATCAGCTCATGGTGGATGTGAAGGAGCTGAAGTGTAAAAGTGTAGTGGGAAGTGTTAAAGTGAGTGATAGTGTTGTGGATAGTGTTGCGCTTGAGGGTTCGTCTGTTCGTGCCTGTCGTCCTCCTAGTCCGGGACCTCTTGCAAGCTCCCAAGTCCAGGGGAGAAGCAATGTCGTACGACAAATGGGTTCGAGAGGCTTTAATCAGCGAACAGACGTTCCCTCCGTGGTATCGGGCGTATCTACCCAAGATCGCCCCTGCCTAACAAAGACGAGAGAGCCCATTTATACCTCGTCTTCGGAAGGTGTTTCTCGCAAGAAACCATGGACCAAGGTCTCACGACCGTTAAAGCGCAAGTCGGTCCCTTCCGCACAAGTCCAACGGCCCAGCTGTAGCCACTGGGTCAGTTCGGACTCGCTGCAGTCATCCGATGACTGCTCACCTCCTAAGAGAGGCAAAGCGGTACCGCTTCAGACAGTTACACCGTCTGTCGCCGCACCTGCTCCTGTAGACCCTAAGTGGTCTTTACTGCAAGACATGCAGTCTCAACTAACGTCGCTTATGCAGGACTTTCGTGCGGAGAAGGTTGCTGCCGCACCAGCTAGTGCAGCTCCTTGCCTACAACCACCCACACGATCGGTTGTGCGTCCTGGGGACGCTGAGGTAACCTTCTCACGCACTCCAGTTGAGAGAGTTCCGCCACCCATGCGTTCCAGTGTGATCTGCCAGCCGCATGTTGACGTTCAGCGACGCACGGAGGTATCCGTTGACGTTCGTGAGGTTCAACAACCGTCAGAGTTGTTTTGTTCTGACGCGGTGCGTCAACCTCCGCAACCCAGTGTGGTTGCCACTGCTCACCCACATCAGTCTAGACAGTCTGGAGTAGACGCTGTGCGTCCCCGCGCTGCTATGGTTGTTGCCAGCTCACAGACTGGGCAACAGTTCCATGACGTTGCGTCCAGCTCAGTCACGCATGCACCCGTGCGACCGGACTCAGCTAACCAGCCGTTACCCACTCCGTTGCCGCTTCCTCATCAATACTCGGATGAGGGACTTTCTGATGATGATGGTGCTGCACACGTAGATGAACCGCATTCAGAACTGGACGAGCCCAAGTCTACGCAACCCTCTTTGGACTTTAGGAAAGTTTTGGCCCTGTTCAAAGAGATGTTTCCGGACCAGTTTGTGTCTGTGGCTCCGCGTTCTCCTCCGTCAGAGTTTGTGATAGGCATGCCGTCAACCACTCCTGCCTTTACTAGACTCGTCCTCGCACGCTCGTCCAAGAGAGCTTTGCGGGTGATAGGAGAATGGCTGCAGTCCAAAAAGAGTTTAGGGAAGACAGCTTTTACGTTTCCCCCTGCTAGACTCTCTTCTAGATCGAGCGTCTGGTATGCCACGGGAGAAGTTCTCGGCTTGGGAGTTCCTGCCTCTGCCCAGGGCGACTTCTCAAGTCTTGTAGACTCTCCCCGCCGCCTAGCCATGAGACGCTCAAAAATATGTTGGTCATCTTCGGACCTGGACCACCTTTTGAAAGGTATCTTTAGAGCCTTCGAGGTTTTTAACTTCCTAGACTGGTGTCTAGGAGCTCTAAGCAGAAAGATCTCTCCGATGGAGAAGGAGACTTCCTTGCTCATCATGTCCTGCATGGACAAGGACGTACGTGATGGGTCTAATGAGCTTGCTGCATCTTTTGTGTCCGGAGTCCTTAAGAAGCTTAAAAACCTATGCTCATTCCTTTCAGCTGGAGTTACACCATGCCAGAGATCCGAACTTCTGTTTGCTCCTCTTTCCAAGTGCCTTTTTCCAGAGGACCTGATTAAAGAAATTGCTGCTTCTTTGATACAGAAGGATACTCACGATCTTGTTGCGTCATCTGCTCGCAAAGCCACCCCTTTGCCTACCCTGTCAGCTAGACCAAGGATGGACACTCCAGCGTCCCGTTTTATTCCGCCCTTTCGTGGCAGAGCCTCCAGCAGAGGAGGTGCTCGTGCCGAAGGGAGACGTGGAAAGAAGAAAGGAACCAAGTCCTTTAAGGGCAGAGTCTGACTGCCAGCTTCTTCAGACAGCAGTGGGAGCCAGACTCAAGAACTTCTGGCAGACCTGGGAAAAGAGAGGCGCAGATGCACAATCTGTGAAGTTGCTCAGAGAGGGGTACAAGATCCCGTTTGTACGAAAACCCCCTCTAGCAACGTCTCCCATCGATCTCTCTCCCAGGTACAGAGAGGAAGACAAGAGACGAGCATTGAAACAGGAAGTGTCTCTCTTACTAGAGAAGGGAGCGGTAGTCAAAGTCCTGGACCATCAAACCCCGGGATTCTACAACCATCTCTTCTTGGTGTCAAAGAAGACAGGAGGGTGGAGGCCGGTGCTAGACGTCAGTGCGCTGAATGTCTTTGTCACAAAGCAGACGTTCTCCATGAAGACCACAAAGTCGGTTCTAGCAGCGGTCAGAAGGGAAGACTGGATGGTCTCTTTAGACCTAAGGGACGCCTACTTCCACGTCCCCATCCACCCGGACTCCCAACCTTTTCTGAGATTCGTCTTCGAAAAGGTTGTCTACCAGTTTCAAGCCCTGTGCTTTGGCCTAAGCACAGCTCCTCTTGTGTTTACGAGGCTGATGAGGAATGTAGCCAAATTCCTTCATTTAGCGGACATCCGAGCCTCCCTCTATTTGGACGACTGGCTTCTCAGAGCTTCTTCCAGTCGTCGCTGTCTGAAGGATCTAAAGTGGACTCTAGATCTGACCAAGGAATTGGGTCTCCTTGTCAATATGGAAAAGTCACAAGTGGTCCCATCCCAAACTATTGTGTATTTAGGGATGGAGATTCACAGTCTAGCTTTTCGGGCTTTTCCGTCGGCCCCCAGAACAAGCCAAGCCCAGTTATGCATCCAGAACATGCTGAAGAAGGAACGATGTTCAGTCAGGAAGTGGATGAGTCTGATAGGGACGCTATCATCCCTGGAACAGTTCGTGTCATTAGGAAGACTACACCTCCGTCCTCTTCAATATCACCTAGCATTTCACTGGAAAAAGGACAAGATGCTAGAAGCGGTCTCGATCCCCATTTCCGAGAAGATGAAGTCTTGCCTGACATGGTGGAAGGACAGTATCAACCTCAGAGAGGGTCTGCCCCTGGCTGTTCAGACTCCCAACCACGTTCTCTTCTCGGACGCATCGGACGTAGGCTGGGGTGTGACATTAGACGGTCGGGAATGCTCGGGAATATGGAACTCGAGTCAAAGGACAATGCATATCAACTGCAAGGAGCTACTGGCAGTACATCTGGCCTTGAAAAGTTTCAGGTCTCTCCTTCAAGGCAAAGTGGTGGAGGTGAACTCGGACAACACCACTGCTTTGGCGTACATCTCCAAGCAAGGAGGGACCCACTCACTGACGTTGTACGAGATCGCAAGGGACCTCCTCACCTGGTCAAAAGGTCTAAACATATCACTAGTAACGAGGTTCATCCAAGGCAACTTGAATGTCATGGCAGATTGTCTCAGTCGGAAGGGACAAATAATTCCAACAGAATGGACCCTCCACAAGGATGTATGCAAGAGACTTTGGGCCACCTGGGGCCAGCCAACCATAGATCTCTTCGCAACCTCGATGACCAAGAGGCTCCCAATATATTGCTCACCAATCCCGGACCCAGCAGCAGTTCATATAGATGCCTTTCTTCTAGATTGGTCACATCTAGATCTATATGCATTCCCTCCGTTCAAGATTGTCAACAAGGTACTGCAGAAGTTCGCCTCTCACGAAGGGACAAGGTTGACGCTAGTTTCTCCCCTCTGGCCCGCGAGAGAATGGTTCACCGAGGTACTTCGATGGCTAGTAGACATTCCCAGAACTCTTCCCCTAAGGGTGGACCTTCTACGTCAGCCACACGTAAAGAAGGTACACCAAGGCCTCCACGCTCTTCGTCTGACTGCCTTCAGACTATCGAAAGACTCTCGAGAGCTAGAGGCTTTTCGAAGGAGGCAGCCAGAGCGATTGCTAGAGCAAGGAGAACATCCACCCTTAGAGTCTACCAATCGAAGTGGGAAGTCTTCCGAAACTGGTGCAAGTCAGTATCTGTATCCTCGACCAGTACCTCTGTAACTCAAATAGCTGACTTCCTCTTATATCTGAGGAAAGAACGATCTCTTTCAGCTCCCACTATCAAGGGTTACAGAAGCATGTTGGCATCAGTCTTCCGTCACAGAGGCTTAGATCTTTCCAACAATAAAGATCTACAGGACCTCCTTAAGTCTTTTGAGACCACAAAGGAGCGTCGTTTGGTTACACCTGGTTGGAATTTAGACGTGGTACTAAGATTCCTCATGTCAAACAGGTTCGAGCCGCTACAATCAGCCTCCCTGAAAGATCTCACCTTAAAGACTCTTTTCCTGGTATGCTTAGCCACAGCTAAAAGAGTCAGTGAGATTCATGCCTTCAGCAAGAACATCGGATTTTCATCTGAAACGGCTACATGTTCTCTACAACTTGGTTTTCTAGCCAAAAACGAGCTGCCTTCTCAACCTTGGCCAAAATCGTTCGATATTCCAAGCTTATCGAATATGGTTGGAAATGAACTAGAAAGAGTCTTATGCCCTGTGAGAGCTCTTAAGTTCTATGTAAAACGAACTAAACCTTTACGAGGCCCGTCTGAAGCTTTATGGTGTTCAGTTAAGAAATCATCTTTGCCTATGTCAAAGAATGCTTTATCCTATTTTATCAGACTGTTAATACGAGAAGCTCAATCCCATCTGAGTGAGGAAGACCAAGCTTTGCTGAAGGTAAGGACACACGAAGTTAGAGCTGTCGCAACTTCCGTGGCCTTTAAACAAAATAGATCTCTGCGAAGTATAATGGACGCAACCTATTGGAGAAGCAAGTCAGTGTTCGCGTCTTTTTATCTTAAGGATGTCCAGTCTCTTTACGAGGACTGCTACACTCTGGGACCATTTGTAGCAGCGAGTGCAGTAGTGGGTGAGGGCTCAACCACTACAATTCCCTAATTCCATAACCTTTTTAATCTTTCTCTTGAAATGTTTTTATTGTTGTTTTTGGGTTGTCCGGAAGGCTAAGAAGCCTTTCGCATCCTGGTTGATTTGGCGGGTGGTCAAAGTCATTTCTTGAGAAGCGCCTAGATTAGGGGTTTTGATGAGGTCCTGTTGTATGGGTTGCAACCCTTGATACTTCAGATCCTAGGGGTCGATCAGCATCCTGAGAGGATCGCGAGGCTCCGTAAGGAAGACGTACTTAAAAAGGCAGAGTAATTGTTCAAGTCGACTTCCTTACCAGGTACCTATTTATTTTGTTTTTGTTATTTTGATAACTTCTAAAATGAAATAAAAACTCTTAGCTCATAATAATGTAAACATATATTGCTGGTCTCTACCCACCCCCCTGGGTGTGAATCAGCTATTATAATCACCGGCTAAGTTAAATATTGAAAAATGTTATTTTGATAATAAAATAAATTTTTGAATATACTTACCCGGTGATTATAAATTAAAGGACCCTCCCTTCCTCCCCAATAGAGACGCAGTGGAACGAGGAGAAAATTGAGTCTTTGTTTACATTGAGTACTGGGTATCTGGACAACAGATGGCGCTGTTGGGCACACCCGCAACCTGTGTAGCGATCGCTGGCGAGTTTTACCTTAGAGTTTTCTGTCGAGCAACAGAGTTGCAGCTATTATAATCACCGGGTAAGTATATTCAAAAATTTATTTTATTATCAAAATAACATTTTAGAATGATTTATTGTTAATTTGTTCTCTTCATTTATTTATTTCGTTATTTCCTTTCCTCACTGGGCTATTTTTCCTATTGGGGCCCCTGGACTTATAGCATCTTGCTTTTCCAACTAGGGTTGTAGCTTGGATAGTAATAATAATAATAATAATAATCTATTATTTTTCGTTGAAGGGTTTGAGCCAATCATTGTAGAGAATTGCCTGGAGGGAGATGAATTGCGAACAGATGTGCCCGAGATAGAAAGGTTAATTACTTCTCATGGGCCAGATACTATTGCAGCTATTATGACAACAACCAGCTGCTTTGCTCCTCGTGGGATTGATAAGCTCGAGGAGGTAGAAATGTTTTCTTACAGCAAGTTTTAAATGGACACTTTTTTTAGGGTGGGTTCAGGTGTGACTATTGGAATATTTAGATACGCTAAAAGCTTGATTCATCAGTATTATAGTAAATTATGTATTCATATTTATATTTATACCATCCAGCCACATAATACCAGTTTCCTAATACTTGTAGTGTATAGCAAAGTATAATTCGAACAAAATAATTTTTTATTCAATATCCCTTGTAATTCAGTCTTTTAGTTTAAAGCACTGTAATGATTCACTTAGAAAATAGGTGTGCCATATATATTACTGAATTGATTTAGATTTATGAATAAAATAAGTGTGGTTTTTTAGTGTTGACCTCATGAACTCCCTTGATGTTGATCATTAAGGTTACACTGTATTTTGAATTTGTTTTGTATCATGAGAAAACATTATGGCTGTTTGCATTACAGTACTGTACTCTTATGGTATTTATTCTTCAAGGTTATGGTATATACAATTCTTTACTATATATATTTGTTGACAGCATTTTTCAGATGTATGTTATCAGCAAAGATTACTGTTATGACTCCTGACTATCATCATTATCTTTAAGGTGGCTAAGTTGTGTTCGCAATATGGAGTGCCCCACGTTATCAATAATGCATATGGAGTCCAGTCTTCAAAGTGTATGCATCATATTCAACAAGCTGCAAGGTTAGTTCTGAAATCTACTTTATAAAATTTCTTACTTTGGATCCTCCTCTCTGGTAACGGTTCATTTTCCCTTTGCCTACAAATACACCAAATGGCTTATTCTTTATATATTCTCCTCTGTCCGCATACACCTGACAACACTAAGATTACCAAAAAATTCTTCTTTCAAGGGGTTAACTACTGCACTGTAATTTTTCAGTGGCCACTTTTCTCTTGACAAGGGTAGAAGAGACTCTTTAGCTATGGTAAGCCGCTCTTCTAGGAGAAGGACACTCCAAAATCAAACCATTGTTCTCTAGTCATGGGTAGGGCCATAGCCTCTGTACCATGTCCTTCCACTGTCTTGGGTTAGAGTTCTCTTGCTTGAAGGTACACTCGGGCACACTATCTAATTTCTCTTCCTCCTATTTTGTTAAGGTTTTCATAGTTTATTTAGGAAATATTTATTTTAATGTTACAGTGAACCCTCGTTTATCGCGGTAGATAGGTTCCAGTCGCGGCCGCGATAGGTGAAAATCCGCGAAGTAGTGACACCATATTTACCTATTTATTCAACATGTATATTCAGACTTTTAAAACCTTCCCTTGTACGTAGTACTGTTAACAAACTACCCTTTAATGTACAGAACACTTAATGCATGTACTACAGTACCCTAAACTAAAACAGGCACAAATATTAAAGGTGATTTTATATCATGCATTTCCTAAACATGCTAAAAAGCACGATAAAAAATGGCAACCAATGTTTTGTTTACATTTATCTCTGATCATAATGTAGAAACAAACTGGAGGTAGAGCTTTGCTTATTACCCAGACATGTTTCCCATACTTTTCCCTTAGAACTACATCACATCTTCCTACTTTAGATATATATATATACATATATATATATATATATATATATATATATATATATATATATATATATATATATATATATATATATGTATATATATATATATATATGTGTGTGTGTGTGTGTATATATACATATATATATTTATATGTATACACATATACATACCTACATATATACATAAATACATGCATACATATATATATACAGTAGGGTCCCGAATTATGCGAGAATTTGGTCGATGAAAGGCCTCGTGTAATTGGAAATTCGTATATTTCGAAACACATCATGGCGGCAAACAGCAACCTACCCGTCAATTTTTTTTTCACTCCATTTCTAGCTTTCTAGCTATATATATACTGTATATATACTGTGTGTGTGTATGTATGTGTGTAATATATATATATATATATATATATATATATATATATATACTGTAGCTTTTTTCTTAACAATACTGTAAGAAATCCTTCTTATAGATTTTTTTATAAAATACTGTACAAAATTTCTTTTATGGATAAATAAAACAATAAAAAGTTGTTAAAGTTTTGATAATTTTCTATGACTGTAGTATTTACTACTGTACTATGCATAGCTTACTGTTTTCAGTATTTTCCGAATGATGTAGAATTATTTCCTATAGATACAAAAAACAAAAAAGGGTTTTCAAGGTTTGATACAGTACGTATCTAGCAATAGTTAAAAATTACAGTATAGTACTGTATATCCATGATGACACTCCCACACGTAAACACGGCCAGTAGGCGCAAGTGTGCACTAGGCTGCTGTACAATAATCACGCTTTTTTTTGCCCTGAGCGGTCATTTCACTAATGATAATTTTTCAAAGTTAATATAATTTCTTTATGCTTATAATTCGTAATTATAGTTAAAAGTAGGGATATTAATTAAATGGTTGAGTAAAAAAACAATTAATACTACTATTATTTAATTTCAAATGGCTACATAATACTGAATATTCTAATGGGTTCTTTTTATCTTCAATCGTAAATCTTACGCCTGGATAAGCAACAAAAGGAAAGGGATAGGTCTCTCCTCTCTCTCTCTCTCTCTCTCTCTCTCTCTCTCTCTCTTCATATCGTTTCCTGTATAGTTTTCAAATATGTTCGTCATACATTTGTACATTATTTATCCACTTTATCTCTCTCTCTCTCTCTCTCTCTCTCTCTCTCTCTCTCTCTCTCTCTCTCTCTCTCTCTCTCTCTCTCTCTCTCTCGGCGTTTCCTTTCCCTTTATAGTTTTGTGAAATTTCGTTGTCCAGTCATTCGGTAATGAGAAGTCATTTTCGCTTTCGGCATCGAAAGAAAACTTTGTTTCTTCAATATACTCATCACTGGAGGATTCAGAACTAGTGCTCTCATTATCAAACAGGTTATCATTATCAAATTCCACAACAAGAATATCATTTATTTCATCTAAAGAAATAACCTTCCTTTTTAGACCTTTCATTACAAAAGGAACAACAAATAACCACTTATGCATGAACGCCCGAGCGCACTGATAGGAAACCACAGTTTTGTAACATCAAGCTACCTTCAGAAAAATAGTTGCCAGACATCATATAAGTTTCTATTCACAGTCCCCATATGCTGAGAGTGTTGCCAAGTGGTGATCCTATACTTACTATACGAGTAAACGGATTTTGAGCGAAGCGAAAAATCTATTTTTGGGTGAGATAGCCATGGCGTCCTGATGGAAGGTTCCTTTTTGGTAGCTTCCTTGGGTAAATAACTACTAAGATATTCCCAGAGAATTTAACCACAGGTTATCACAGAATTCTAACTTCTGGAGCGAGTATCCTAAAGGTTTCCCTTTTAAGACATCGTATATCAACAGGGGACGCATGTATAAACGCGCCACATAGCTATCTACACCCCGAACAGAGTTAATGCTTCGGTGTGTAAGGGTTGAGAATAGCTGGGAGCCGTTCCATAGCTAATCTCATTCGTGGCTACTACTGATACTCGAGACGTAAACAAACGGGCGCCATTGCTTAAATGACGTCACGTCCGTCTTTATCCTGAAGCCAGTTGCTTGCCCATCACCATGATACAGCAGAGCAGGGTGGGACCTAAAACTGGACGAAGTAGCAGGGAGGGTCCATCAGGACGCCATGGCTATCTCACCCAAAAATAGATTTTTCGCTTCGCTCAAAATCCGTTTTTTGGGCTCAAGCCATGGCGTCCTGATGGAAGAATACCAGAGAATCAATGTATCGTGGTAGATTTTCCCCTAATAGTAAGTGCCAAGGCATTGACAAATTAGCATAGTAATCTTGGTAAAGAACCGTAGGGAAGAAGCATCCTGCCCCCCTTGGCAGTGAAGTTCCCACGGGCCATGCTGACGTCAAAGTGGTATTGAAGGGCTATTCATCCTGATAGAAGAACTTGAAGAACTTGGAGATGAAGCTGAATGTTTGGTATTTGTATAGGAACATTCTGAAAAACAGACCAGTGGTGGTTGGGCACTGTATGTTGAGAAAGATGAATCATCTCCAGGGTATGAAGAGTAAGTATTCGTATTGGAACATTACATAATCAGAGTGAATATAAATTAAGAGTTAGTATCTTAATTTCTCCATAACTGTAAGGAAAAAGGGGATAATAAAACTATGACAGGCATGTATTTCATAGTAAGTAGGAGCTGATTGAGACGCACAGATAATAAAATAGAAATTTTATTTCACAAATGCAGAAATTAAATAAATTACAGCAATAAGTAAAGTTCATTTACAGTAATTAAAATGTACATAGTAATAAAGACTTGCTCTTGAATCTGAAAAGGAATTTCAAGTTTATTAGTAGGTACTCGTTCTCGAGGAACGTAAGTCTTTGAATAAAACACATCATGCTCAGGGCATGCGGCACTTGTGTAACAACTATGACATTTCACCTGGGATAAGAACAGTTATATAAAAGCACTAAGTGTTTTCAACATCACTATGTATCGCTCGAGGGTCAACATAGGCACCCGAAGAGTTAGAGTCCCAAGTAACTCACTGTTCTACGCAGAGTTAGGTGCAGGTTTCATAACACTACCTGCGGCTACCACAAAATGTTTGACTTCGTGCACTTGTTTCGCATAATGTTTAAAGAAAACGCGCGAGGACTTCCAGCCTGTGAAGTTCTTAAGGCTTTCAAAGTCCATACTCTGAAAGAAATTCAGAGATGATGCAACTTTTCTAGGATCATGACCAGCGGGTGTACTGTCAGGATCTGCTCTGCGAATGAAGTAGGTGATTTTCGCTCTTAATTGTTTCAGTGACAGGTCGCTGCCCGATGTTTCTCCTTTGAAGAGTTGGCCTCCACAAAAGTTCGAAGTTCTGCGAAGATAGACCTTGAGGCTCTCTACTGGGCATAGAGAGGCATCTTCCTTCAGGGGGCATATTCTCCAGGGGCCCCATCTTTTGGTGGGTAATTCATTTTTGGCGAGAAACGTCGGATCAGGGGAGAGGGTAACGTCTCCTGTATCGGTAAACAGGATGTGTCCGTCTTCTCTTGATAATGCCACTATTTCGCTGACTCGAGCTCCCGAAGCAAGAGCAAAGAGAAATATAACTTTCTGAGTCAGATCCTTGAGAGGGCATGAATCATTATCCAAGTTGGAGGCGAAATGGAGCACCTTGTCTAGTGACCAGGAGATCGGTTTCGGTGGGGGTGCTGGGCGTAGGCGAGCACATGCTTTCGGTAGTTTGTTGAAGATGTCGCTGGACAGATCAATTTGGAAAGCATATAGGATTGGTCTGGTCAAGGCTGATTTGCAGGTTGAAATCGTATTGGCTGCTAATCCCTGTCCATGAAGGTGAATAAAGAAGGACATGCAGAAATCAATCGTGATTTCTTTAGGATTTTTTGTCTTGACGAAGGAGACCCATTTCCTCCAGGATGATTCGTATTGCCGTCTTGTGGATTCGGTCTTGTATTCCTCTAGAAAGTCCAGACTTTTCTTCGAGATCCCAAACCTCTTCTTTGCGGCTAGGGAGAGAAAATCATGAGATGAAGGTCCTTGATTTTCGATGATGAAGCGAAGACAGTCGACTTCTGTACTTGTTGGGAGAGAACTGGGCCCGGGAGAGGGATCAGCTTGGGCTGCAGCTCCAGGACCAGGGGGTACCAGTTGCTCCGGGGCCACTTGGGAGCCACTAGGGCCGCTGTCCCTTTGAAGGTTCTCAGTTTGGAGAGGACTTTCAACAGAAGGTTGGTGGGAGGGAACAGGTAGATCTTGGACCATCTGTTCCAGTCCAGTGACATGGCATCCACTGCTTCTGCCTTGGGGTCCTCGTACGGGGCCACATACCGAGGAAGTTGATTGTTGTCGCTCGTTGCAAAGAGATCTATCTGAAGTTCTGGGACTTGGTGAGAGATGAAGGAGAATGATCTTGCGTCTAGAGACCATTCCGACTCTATCGGGTTTGTCCGCGATAGAGCATCCGCTGTCACGTTGCGGAATCCTTGTAGGTGAACTGCAGACAGGTGCCACTTCTTCTTCTCCGCCAGACGGAAGATTGGGAGAAGCACCTGATTTATCTGGGGCGATCTTGAGCCCTGGCGATTGAGACAACGAACTACCGCCGAGTTGTCTAGGGTTAGACGAATGTGGATCGAGGGCGGCGGGGATAATTTCTTCAGAGTTAGAAGAACCGCCATGGCCTCCAAGATGTTTATATGGAACGTCTTGAACAGGGGAGACCAGGTGCCTTGAGCCTGTTTTTGGTGGGAGTGACCTCCCCAACCCTCCAGCGAAGCGTCCGTGTGGATGTTGAGTGATGGAGGAGGGTGTTGGAGAGGCATGGACCTTTTCAGGGCCTTTGCTTCTGACCACGGCTTTAGGAGAAGTCGAAGTCTGTTTGGAAGCCGTCTCTTGAGGTCTCTTCGAGCGATGGATGCAGAACGTCTCCAGACTCCCGCGGCATCCTTTAGCTGTGCACGAAGCACTGGGTTTGTCACTGAGGCGAACTGTAGAGAGCCTAGAACTCGTTCCTGCTGGCGTCTTGAAATTCGTTTGGATTTCAGCAGTCGCTTGACAGACCCTGCTATTTCCTTCCTTTTCTTCTGGGGGATGGAAAGGCGGTGTGACTGAAGGTTCCATTGGATTCCCAACCACTGGAACTTCTGAGCTGGAGAGAGGCGAGATTTCTTCTCGTTGATCTTGAATCCCAGGTGTTCTAGGTACTGGGTGACTTTGTTGCAAGATTTTACACAATCTTCGGGCGATGGAGCCCAGACTAGCCAGTCGTCGAGGTAGGCCATCACCTGGACGTTTCGGAGGCGGAGCTGTTGTACTATGGCGTCTGCCAGCTTTGTGAAGATCCGAGGGGCCACGTTGAGGCCGAAGGGCATGGCCCGGAAGGCGTAGCTTTTCCTTTGGAGTCGAAATCCTAGGTAGGAGGAAGCGTGATGGTTCATTTGAACGTGCCAGTAGGCATCCGCCAGGTCTATGGAGACCGTGTAGGAACCTCGAGGCAGAAGGGTCCTTATCTGATGAAGAGTCCGCATCTTGAACTTGTCGTTCGCTATGAACTTGTTGAGGGGGGATAAGTCCAGAATGACTCTGAGTTTGTCGGAGTCTTTCTTGGGGACACAAAACAGTCTCCCTTGGAACCTGGTGGACTTTACCTTCCTTATCACCTTCTTGTTCAAGAGATCTAGGACATATTCTTCCAGAAGGGGGGTTGATTGTTGGAAGAATTGCTGGAAGGATGGGGGTGGTTGAGTCCAACTCCAGCCTAGACCCTTCTTGACGATGCTGTGTGCCCAGGGATCTCAGGTCCAACGATCCTGGAATTGGCGGAGTCTTCCTCCCACCGGAAGCACTTCATTGCTTCTGGTGTCCCGAGGGCTTGCTGCCTCGGCCGCTAGCTCCCTTTCCTCCTCTGCCTCTGGAGGGACGGCGAGATGCGTCTCTGCTTGCACCTCTGTTCGAGCCTCTACCTTTGGGACGAAAGGTAGTTGTCTGTTGTTCGAAAGCAGGGGTGAAGACCGGTGACTGTGACAACACCGGTTGGGGGACCAATTGAAAGGTCTGTTGTGGCTGAGCTGCCACTTGGGAGGTAGCGGGTCCCGGAAACTGACGTCTTGGTTGACGTTGCTGGGGTTTCTGTTTTTGGGATTTCCTCTTAGGTTGAGGTCCTTCGTCCTGAGAGGGTTTCCTTTTTCTTGACATGCCCCACTTGTGGAGAAGGTTCCTATTCTCCGTGGCGGCTTTGTCGGTGATTTCCTTCACAAGGTCAGAAGGAAAGAGGTGTTTGCCCCAGATGTTGGAGGAAATCAGCCTCCGGGGTTCGTGTTTCACAGTGGCACCTGCGAACACGAATTCACGACAGGCTCTCCGAGCCTTTATGAAGTGGTACAAGTCCTTCATCACGGTTGTCATGTGGGATTTGGAGAGTACCATGTAGTGGTCTGGTACTCTGGTGTCACAGGCCATAATTTCAAGTTGGACTTGGTGAGACATAGCTGCTGCGAGCCTCTCCTTCGTGTCTTGTTCCCGACGAAGGAGGTGATCGTTAAGCTTAGGGAGGTCTTCGTTAAACTGACGTCCGGCGACGTCAGGATCTAGCTTTCCCACGACGAAAGTGTGCTGGATATCTTTCCAGTGTCGAGCGTCAGGGGGAGTGACTATGGAGAAGGGTCTGCACTCCTCCAGTGCAGGGCAGGCTTTCCCCTCTTCCACAGCTTTAAGGCACGCAGTGAAGGCCTTTTCCAAGAATGGAAGAACCGCATTTTCAGGTGCGACATAAGTAGGGTGATTCTTGCTCAGGGCCGGAAGCTTGGAGCAGGTAAAACCCCTACTCTTGAATGTGTTGGCTAGCATAGCCTGGGCCTTCGCGAGATCGAACACTATCTCTTCCTTGGGTTCGGTCTCTTCCTTAGAGGCGGGTTCGGAACGAAGTCGGACGTAACAGTCCGGGTAGGCCTCAAAGTTTGGGAAGAACTCCACGTCTTCCAAAGGGACCGTGCCGATTTTGTCGCTGATAAAGATCCTGCCGGTCGCGATAACCATATGCTCAGCATACCTCCACGGGTTGGCATGTGAGCAAGCGGGGAGATCCTTAACCGAAATCCTCTTCGGTTCTTTGAATCCCATCATGGACCTGATGAACTCCTGATTCTCCTTTAACCTGTCGTCCATGATGGCTCTAATCAGCCGGATCATTTCTTGAGTGGAAGAAGAGGGATCCGGGGTCGTGGAGGTAGACGGGATAGATACTTCCGTCGGTGTAGGAGTAGGAGCGGAGATGGAAGGAGGAGCGACCTCTTGCTCCGACTCGGCGTATTCCACCTGGTCTTCGTCATCTTCTGCTCCTTGAGCCATAAGAGTCTTCTCCGTGTCTTCCGAGACGTCCGACATATGTTCGTCATCTTCAGAATCCAGGCGGCACTCGTGCATGGACTGAGCCATGACAACATCAGGTTCCACTGTAATTTGGACAGTGGGAATCGCATCCTTGGGAACCACAGAATCAGGGGAGGCCTTAGGGAACAGGAGTGACCTCAATTCTTCAGTGGCCAGGTACGGTCCGGTGGCATTCTTCTGGAAGCCACGCACCCACTTGCGTAACTTCTCCCGAGAAATGTCCCTGACCTCCGCTGAGGGAGGGTTATGGAAGGCATCAACTAGGTAAGCCTGGCAGACCGTACAATTCAGTGGGTTCCAGAATTTCAGATCCCCTTTCTTGTCAGCACAAGGGGCGTGAGTCCTGCAAGCCGTATGCCCGTAGAAGTGCGGGCGTTTCACAGCGCAGAAGTCGAAGTCACACTTCGTCTGCTCCTCCTGTGGAAGAAAGAGAAAATGAGTATGGGGGGAGTCATAAGAATGGCTCTTAAGCTAAGTTAACATTAATCATTAATTTTAACTTAATGAAGGGAGTGATGCATAGAGATTGAAGTAGTAAAGAAAACATACTCCATGCATCTCGCCCGTCTGGCTACCGCAAGCTTTATCCATGGGTAATCCGAGATGGCCAAAGGCACAGGATAGTATTCCCTGAAATTCCACAGGGCAATGGAATTCCGTGGAAAGCCAAGGATAAGTTTGGGACTGAGATCACTCAGTCCCAGATTAGGGAGTTAACAGGTCCCTTAAGGTAACTGCTTCCGGCAACCAGCCGCGCTAAGATGCACGCAGCATGCTGGAATATTGATGAATGCAAAGGGACAGCATGCTTACTAATAGAACAGTACCAAGGCACTGGTCTAAAGAGTGTAACAGGCTATCTGTTTGCAGTGTAGGGCTATCAGTATACAAGTGATAGCTAGGAGAAGGGGGTGCAAGTATCCTTGACGCCTCCGGGAGGTTCCGGCAGACCTCCGGCACGCCGGAGGCCGCTCCAGCAGAGTTTCTGGCATTAGGACAGACAAAATGTAAGTCAAGAGTAAGCCAGGGTGGCGGCCGCCGGTACAACGGCGGCACGCCGGCAGGGGAGCGGGGGCTCCGGCGGTCGGAGGATGCTGGATTGGTGACTGGGATAAGGATGGTTATAGCTGAACCCGGTTGCCGGCAGTGAATGCCGGCACACCGGTGGCCGACCGGCAAGCGGACGGTGAGGTAGGAGGAAGGAGGAAGGCCGTCGGCGGGAGCCGGCGGCGGTCGACAGTCCCCCGGCAAGCGGAGGGGCTGACGGCCTGAGGGTAGGGGAGAGTCACCAAGGTAGGAGGCAGGTATCGCCGACAGTGGAGGCGGCAAGGGACCGGCACCCGGATAGAGAGAGAGACAGGGGGAGGGATGTAAGAAGTCCAGTCATGGAATCCAAACATCCCCCCCTGAGAGGGTGTACCCATGATAGAGGCAGGCTCTATCACCCAGGAGCTGGGGTCGCAGGGGACCGGGGGCAGGGTAGCCCAAGGGAGGGCTAGGGGACACCCAAGAGAGGAGAGACCTCCACATGCAGAACGCATCCAGTGGCTAACCCCATAGGACACTATGAAGGGTATATGTACCAGAGCGGACTGCACAAGGAAGCTCAAGGTAGCCCTATCACTCCACCCTAAGGAGGAGTTGTAGGACAGGGGACAGATGGGTATAGACTAACCTAAGTTTAGGCTAGGCTATACAAGAGATAGGTGGGGAGGGGAGAAGAGAAGGGTCTTCCAAGGAAGGGGTTCTGTACCAGAGTGGACACTAGGGAAAGGGAGGACACTCCCTAACCTAAGATAAGGCCCCCAGGCTGAAACGGTGCATGGGTACAGTTTCAGCAGGGGACAGAGTAACCTTCCAAAACCTAACCTAGAACAGGGCTAGAAGCCCTGAACTAGGAAGGATAGAAGACATATCGCTATGGCAGGATGGTCATAGACTATTCCTAGCCATAGAGGAAGGGCTAGCCTAACCTCACTCTCGGACGCAACCCTAAGGGGGGGTCATTCCCTTAGGGAGGACTGAGAGGCGATGAATACTCCATTAGACACTTGATCCCCTTACTCAGAAAGGAAATCAAGGCTAAACAGAGGGAGTGCCAAGGCAGGGGATGAAGGAAGCATATAGGGGTCCTACGAGGAGGTTAGGTTAGTTAGGGACACTAACTAACCTATCCCCTATATGGTCCCTGAAGGCGAAAAAACACTTGCATCACTGTCGAAAGTATTGTAAAATAATGCCACTATCTTCATAACTTAGCCTAGGATCACTAATAAAATCATGCATGAACACTTATATACAGGCGCTCTGGCCTGGGGGCTATAGTAGCCGACTGGTATGAGGTCAATCGATGACCGATAAAAAGCGTCGAAACACGATATAAAAGTTCCTAGCTATGAAGACTAAATAAACTAATGTATTCGATTAGTAAATAAGGCCGGAAGCATTGTTGTGGCTAACTAAATAAGGCATGCAAAACAACAACGACGCCATAAAATGGCGGGTCCGGTAGAGGCACAGCTCTGCCACAAAACAGCAATTATCTCGGAAAGTAATATTTACTTTACGGTCAGAGCTTAACTAAACAATACTGGAACCTTGTACTCAACTTTCCAGAAGAAGGCGAGGCTGAAGGTACCGACATTACGAAGATGCAAAGCGATAAGTAAAGCACAGGGAAAATCCGTCTAAGTAGGGCGAGCTACTGAACAAAGGATAAAGACGGACGTGACGTCATTTAAGCAATGGCGCCCGTTTGTTTACGTCTCGAGTATCAGTAGTAGCCACGAATGAGATTAGCTATGGAACGGCTCCCAGCTATTCTCAACCCTTACACACCGAAGCATTAACTCTGTTCGGGGTGTAGATAGCTATGTGGCGCGTTTATACATGCGTCCCCTGTTGATATACGATGTCTTAAAAGGGAAACCTTTAGGATACTCGCTCCAGAAGTTAGAATTCTGTGATAACCTGTGGTTAAATTCTCTGGGAATATCTTAGTAGTTATTTACCCAAGGAAGCTACCAAAAAGGAACCTTCCATCAGGACGCCATGGCTTGAGCCCAAAAAAGTAACATCACGAGACTGACGGCTTGTAAAAGGCAATTAAAGTCATGAACGGAATATACAGTTGAAGGCGGTACCGAGTAGATCGTGGTGAACGGTTTATCACGTGGGTGACGCTTAACAGGTTAAAAAAAAATTTTATATAGTTCGGTATTTTCTCTATCCATCCTCTCCCAGAAAACCTTCAAATGTGAATTATCGGAATGTGTGCAGATCTTGGCAGTGCGATAACTAGTTAACGACTGAGAATAAAAAAAATAAAAAGCCCGATTGACGATGCTGATGAAGAGGATATCGAATACCGATTTTTCCCTAATTGATTTTTTCTACGTTCTGTCTAATCCAATGTACAGTACATTCTTATGTAAAGGGCGAACCCCAACATTTCTTGATGCTGCTACACTTTAATTATAGATATTTTACCACCTATTTATAATCTTTATTTATAATAACATCTTTAGTAAAAGCTCTTCAATATCACTTTCAGGAGTAAATGCGTTTATGATCGACGATGAAACGTAAAAAAAACGTTTTCCTTTTAAGAAGGCGTTTTTTTAGGAAAAAAAAAAACAACACGAAACAAAATTGCTCATATTTCATATATTTTGATTTTCTAAGGATAAATAAAAACAACATTAATTATAACATTATTATTACATAGTACCTGGTAAGATATCTTTTGCCGCAAAAGTTAACCTATAGACAGATGTTAAAATTGGTTAGCGAGTTCGTTATGATCGGCGATGGAACGTACCAAACAAAGTAATGGGTTTGGTTGTGGTGACATGTTTGGCAGTAGCATGATATAAAATAGTCTTTATTTTGATGGTTTTTAATTTAAAGTTTAATGAATAAGGATTTTTCACCATAATCACAACGTAAGTATAGAAATTAATTAGTACAAATATGGAATATTATACATATAGGTGTTGGACAGTTAGGCTAGGCCTAGCGACAAGTTCACACAACAGATGGGCAAACCTTAACATTTTTTCATCCAAAACTAGTCTTAAAATGTTTGAACAGAAATCTTTCTCTCACATTCTCCCCCCCCCCCTTCTCAGACATCGGGGAACCATCAACCCCCCCCCCCAATACAATTAAGAAAACAATAGATTTCCTACGCTTCGCGGTGCTTGACTCGCGGATTTAGAATGCTCCTCGCAGATAGAGGAAAATTCATTTTTAAAAACTATCGATCGCGTAATTGAGGAATCGTGTAATTAGAACACGTGTAATTCGGGACCCTACTGTATATATATTACTGTATATATATGGGTTATGGAAAAAATCCGCGAAGTGGTGAATCCGCGATGGTCGAACCGCGAAGTAGCGAGGGTTCACTGTATTGTCCTTGAAATATTTTATTTTTTCTTGTTTCCTTTCCACACTGAGCTATTTTCCCTGTTGGAGCCCCTGGGCTTATAGCATCCTGCTTTTCCAACTAGGGTTGTAGCTTAGCAAATAATAATAATAATAATAATAATAATAATAATAATAATAGCCAAGTCACAGCCATGGTTGGAAAAGCAGAATGCTACAAGCCCAAGGGTTCCAACAGGGAAATTAGCCCAGTGAGGAAAGGAAATAAGGGAATAGCAAATAAACTATATATAAGTAATGAATAAAGAATGTGAAATATTTTGATCAGTAACGTTAAAATTTATCAGTCATATATAAACTATAAAACAAGACTTATGTCAACTAGCTCAACAGAAAAGCATTTACAAAAAGTTTGAAATTCCAAAATTCCACTGATGCAACTTCCTGATTAGGAAGATCATTCCAATCTGGTCACAGCTGGAATAGAACTTCTATAATACTGTGTAGTTTGTTCCCATGCAAATAAAAACCTTCGTCCTTTAGTAGGGTTAAGTTTCTGGCGGCGGCCAATGAAGAATTATAGAGGTTCTGGCAACCTCCACCCAGTATCCAATGGTGGTATGGGTCTGACAGTGATCAGAGCCTTCATTCTGATTCTGGCCATCGAGCTGCACAGACATGTTCTCGATGTTCTCCAACTGGCCTTAAGTTTTTCACTAATATCTCATTTGATTGATTGATTGATTGATTCAGTATGTGTGTGAATCAAGTTAGTAAGATGCAAACTTGCCTTTAATTTTGGGATACTTATTCGCAGCAATGGTGCCTTTGGACTTTATTCCTTGAAAGGGGAATAAAACTCTGGGACGAGAGACCTCTCCGATCTCCAGAAGCACACTTCTCACAGGATCCTAGTGTTGGTGAGCAACATGTCTTTCAACACGCGAGTAGGTATGCCTGCGCGTCAGCTCATCTGAGAGTGTGCTTTCTCCCCAATTGTGTCTTATGACAGTTCCCCTGACGAGAGTAGAAGAAAATGGTGTTGGGAGGAACAATTTTCCCTTTTGAAGGAAGACATACTGTTAGTGTACAGTACTTCGGTACTCCGAGTGCTCGAGAGTACTATGCATTCGAGTGCACAGTTTTTGAACTCGTATCATTGTTTATGGATGAATGCGCAGAACCTTAATAGACAGGAGTAATGTTGGCATGTCTCCCAGGTGCCCTCTCGACAGCGGTGGACCTCCCAGCTTCCTCTAAAGAAGCAAAGGAGTGGCCTCCCCTTGAGAAGGAGTCTCAATCTTCAGTTTTGGAAATCCCAGCCATTGAGATTGTGCGGGTCAAAGTTCTCTGATTTTCAAGTGAGAAGCACCATGGCGTGCCAACTACGACTTCAAAGCCCAAGAGCCTTGGCTACTATGACAAAGTCTTTGTCTGGGAGTTCTCAGGGAGAGATGTAAGAAGATTTTTCAGGCCATGACCCAGTTGAGCATACTGGGTTGGCTTCTAAACCAGTGAAGAATGCCCCTGTATTTCTTTAGGCTTTTGTTCCGACACATTTTGTTGGCGAAAAGGAAATAATGGTCCCAAATATATAAATACTTTGTTAAATTAGATAATTTTTTATATGTATAGTTGATTAACACAAAGATCAGAAGTGATTTTAATCAAAAGTAGAGTACTTCGCTAAATAATATATTTTGGAGTGAAGCAACACTTGTTAATTGTAGCTTATTAACACATTACTTACGGCTTTACAGAGTAGGCCGTGTCGATGCGTTTGTTCAAAGCACTGATAAAAACTTCATGGTACCTGTCGGAGGCTCAGTTATAGCTGGATTTGATGCTAAGTTTATTGAGCAAATAGGAAAAACTTACCCAGGTAAGTTTGTATTTTTTAGTAATGTGTAAAGCATTGCATTATAGGAAGAACCTAATGTTAAGAGATGGCGAATTATTAATGACGAGAGGTTGATATTTAAATTGTTATACTTTCCATTTGGAAATTGTTGATAAAAAGGATTCATGTCGGTTGCCAGTAATAACTGTCTCTTGTGCACCAACAATTGAAGAAATAATTTTTCTTATTTGATGTAGAGAACTTTGTCACTTTTTTGTTTACATTTTCATTTTACGTACTGTAAAATTGAATTACCGGTACATTAATATTGAACCCTACCATTGACATTGACTACTTTATACAGTAATTCATTACAAAAGAATTCCCTGTTTCACAGTATTAGGAAGAATCAAATGCGTTTATAGCATTGTAACTAATTTATGTTGATAACCATAAGCTTCAAAAGATATCATCTTGCTTGCTATATTGTCCTTAAAATTATTACAAATTACAATATCGTTGTTTGTGTGGAAATTTCCTCTTAAGTAATAAATATCATTCATGTAGTTCATACCCAGTAAATTGTTGTGTTTATTCCATATATTATTTATTACTACCTTTTTGTTTATGTTTTGGAGTAATGTACTCATTGGAAAATATATTAAATTTTGCTTTCAGGAAGGGCATCTAGCAGCCCAGTTGTAGACCTTTTCATGACACTTTTGTCGATGGGCAAAAAGGGTTACAAGAAATTAATTGAAGAAAGGAAGGACCTGAAGAAACACCTTGCAGAACTGATGGAACAGGTTGCTAGAGAGTACGGCTTACGCGTACTTACTTGTAAAAATAACCCCATCTCTATAGGTAGGCCTAATTCTTTGTTCTTTATTTAATTTGCTTTTTATAAAGATGGTACTGTACTGTATGAATAACAGTCAGATACAGATCCTATATCGCTCGTTTGCGACAACGTCGTCATAATTCAAAAACAGCTATTTTTCAGGAGAGCCATTTTAATCAATTAAAACACTCATATTAATGTATGTCGTTAGGGCATTTAGCGTCTCTAGCGATCAATTTTTTTTTCTACAATTATGACACTTTTGCCAAAAAAATAGCATTTGAAGATGAATATGTCTAAATGGATAACTCAAAAATACTGTACATTTTTTTGAGTTATGACGTCTTTGTCGCAAGCGAGCGATATATGGATGCTTGCAGATAATATACAGTATTTTTCAATATTAATCTTACCCGATGATCATGTAGCTGTCAACTCCGTTGCCCGACAGAAATCTAAGGTCGGGATACGCCAGCGATCGCTATACAGGTGGGGGTGTACACAACAGCGCCATCTGTGAGTAGGTACTCAAGTACTTCTTGTCAACAAGAACTCAATTTTTCCTCTGTCGTGCCACCGGCAAGACCTACTTGGATACGCTGTTGATTCTGGAGTTGTTTTTCACGATTTTGGTGATGTATTCACTCTAGATTTTGCCTTCGCTATTCAGGAAGCTTTATCATTAGCTTAGCAAGCTTTTGGAATTAATTTGGATTAATTGTTAACAAACTTTGCTAGATTTTGGAATCCCCCCTTGACTATTTCTACAATTCAAGATGTCTGACCAGTCTCAAGTCCCTAAGTACAGGCAGTGTAGTGTTAGGGCTTGTACTAGGCGTCTTCCGAAGGCCTCCATAGATCCTCACACCGTTTGTTCCAATTGTAGGGGTAAATCCTGTCAATTGGAAGATCGATGTGAGGAATGCGCTGGGCTTTCGGAATTCGATTTTAACGAATTCCTTAAAAATGCACGTAGGCTAGAGAAGGATAGAATCAGGGGGAGTTCTTCTCGCTCTGTGGATTTTTCCTCTCCCCATGCCCCTCAAGCTTTTCCTTCCCCTGTAGTGGTGATTCCCGACCCTGCTACTAGTGCTCAGCCATCCATGGCGGATATGATGCGTGCCATTCAGGCTCTCGGTGACAGAGTGGAGTCATTGGCTAATGACCGTAATCAGCTTTTGGCAGATGTCAAAGAGCTGAAAGCGAAAAGTGCAGTGGGTAGTGTTGTCAGTGCTAGTGAAGTGAAAAGTGTCAGTGTCAGTGTTGCGCATGAGGGTACATCTGTTCGTGCCAGTCGTCCTCCCAGTCCGGGACCTCTTGCAAGCTCCCAAGCCCAGGGGAGAAGCAATGTCGAAGGACCAAAGGGTTCGGCAGGCCTTGATCAGCGTACGGATGTACCCTCAGTGGTTGCGGACGTATCTGTCAGAGATCGTCCCATCCACAAACAGACGAATGAGCCCTATCATTCCTCGTCTGTGGAAGAAGTTTCAAGGAGGAAACGATGGACCAAGGTTTCACGACCTCTCAAGCGTAAGGTCCCTTCCGAGCGAGTCCAACGGCCCAGGTGTAGCCACTGGGTCAGTTCGGACTCGCCGCAGTCTTCCGATGACTGCACACCTCCCAAGAGAGGTAGAGTGGTTCCACAACAGGCTACTGCTCCGTCTGTTGCTGCTCCAACCACGGTAGACCCTAAGTGGTCCATGCTGCAGACTATGCAGTCTCAGCTTGCTGCGTTCATGCAAGAGTATCATGCTGAGAAGGTTGACACTGCACCTGTTAACCTACAACCCGCCGCGGTTGTGCGCTCAGCAGATACTGCGGCTGCCTGCTCCCACACTCCACCTGTGAGAGCTCCACCACCGATGCGCAGTCCACCCTGCCAGACGCATGTTCTTGCTGCACCATCCGTTGACATGCGTGAGCTACCGCATCAGCAGTGGGAAGGTGCTGTAGAGCTGCCGGGTTCTGACACTATGCGGCATGCTCCGCAACCCATGCGGCATGCTCCGCATCCCATACGGCATGCTCCACAACCCACGGCAACCCCTCCCACGCACCAGCACTCTGCTTTTGTTGTTGCCAGCTCGCAGACTGACCAGCAGCGGCATGATGTTGGATCCGCAGCAGCTACGCATGCACCCGTGCTGCCGGATTCAGCTGTTCAGCTTTCTGCTCCGCCTTTGCCACTTCCTACTCAGCTTTCGGATGATGGAGTATCGGATGACGAAGCTGCACATTTGGATGAACCGCACTCCGACTTTGAAGGGCCCAAGTCTACGCCTCCCTCCTTAGACTTTCGTAAAGTCCTTGCCTTGTTCAGGGACTTGTATCCAGAACAGTTTGTGTCTGCAACCCCTCGCTCTCCTCCCTCCGAGTTTGCTCTGGGCATGCAGTCTGCTGCTCCTGCCTTCACCAAGCTTGTTCTCGCACGCTCATCCAAGAGAGCTTTGAGGGTTATGGGAGAGTGGTTGCAGTCCAAGAAGCAACTGGGAAAGACTGCTTTCATCTTTCCGCCTACCAAGCTTGCTTCCAAGTCGAGCGTCTGGTATGCCACGGGAGAGGAACCCGGCTTGGGAGTTCCTGCCTCTGCCCAGGGCGACTTCTCAAGTCTGGTTGACTCTCCCCGCAGGCTGTCTATGAGACGATCGAAGATCTGCTGGTCCTTTTCTGACATGGATCATCTGTTGAAGGGAGTCTTTCGTGCTTTTGAGATCTTCAACTTCCTCGATTGGTGTTTGGGAGCGTTAAGCAGAAAGACTTCCCCTTCGGATAAGGACTCTGCCATGCTGATCATGTCTAGCATGGACAAAGCCATTCGGGATGGGTCTGGTGAACTTGCGGCTTCGTACGTGTCGGGAGTGCTTAAGAAGAGAGAACATCTTTGCTCCTTCTTGTCGTCTGGTATCACCCCTTGCCAGAAGTCGGAGTTGTTGTTTGCTCCTCTCTCCAAGTGTCTGTTTCCGGAGGAGCTGATCAAGGGGATGGCTGCCTCGCTTATCCAGAAGGATACCCATGATCTGATGGCATCTTCCGCACGTAAGGCTAAAACCTTACCTTCCGTGCATAGACCTTTCCGTCCTGCAGCAGTAGACACACCTGCAACTAGGTTCATCCCGCCCTTTCGTGGCAGAACCTCCAGCAGAGGAGGTACCCGTGCCGACAGTCACCGTGGCAAATCCAAGAAGGGTTCCAAGTCCGCAAAAGGCAGGATCTGACTGCCTTCCTCTCCAGACAGCAGTGGGAGCCAGACTCAAGACCTTCTGGCAAGCTTGGGAGAGCAGAGGTGCAGACGCTCAGTCTGTGAAGTGGCTAAAGGAGGGGTACAGAATTCCGTTCTGCCGCAGTCCCCCTCTAGCTACATCTCCCATCAACCTCTCTCCCAACTACAAGGAGAAGGACAAGAGGCTAGCGTTGCAACAAGAGGTGTCGCTCTTGCTACAAAAGGGAGCGGTAGTCATAGTCCGGGACCATCAATCCCCGGGCTTCTACAACCGTCTCTTCCTGGTAGCGAAGAAGACAGGAGGTTGGAGACCGGTGCTGGACGTCAGTGCTCTCAATGCTTTTGTCACCAAGCAGACGTTCACGATGGAGACGACGAAGTCGGTCCTAGCAGCGGTCAGGAAGGAGGACTGGATGGTCTCGTTAGACCTGAAAGACGCGTACTTTCACGTCCCCATCCATCCAGACTCCCAACCTTTCCTAAGGTTCGTCTTTGGAAAGGTTGTGTACCAGTTCCAAGCCCTGTGCTTTGGCCTAAGCACGGCACCTCTTGTGTTTACCAGACTGATGAGGAATATTGCCAAATTCCTTCACTTGGCAGACATCAGAGCCTCCCTCTATTTGGACGACTGGCTTTTAAGAGCTCCGTCAAGTCGTCGCTGTCTGGAGAATCTCAGATGGACTATGGATCTGACCAAGGAATTGGGCCTCCTGGTCAATATAGAGAAGTCCCAGCTCGTCCCATCCCAGACCATTGTCTATCTAGGTATGGAGATTCAGAGTCGAGCTTTTCGGGCTTTTCCGTCGGCCCCAAGGATCAATCAAGCCCTAGAATGCATCCAGAGCATGCTGAGAAGGAACCGATGTTCAGTCAAGCAGTGGATGAGTCTAACAGGGACACTTTCATCGCTGGCCCAGTTCATCGAGTTAGGGAGACTCCACCTCCGCCCCCTTCAGTATCATCTAGCTGCTCACTGGAGAAAGGACATGACGCTAGAGGCGGTCTCAGTGCCTGTTTCCGAAGAGATGAGTTCTACACTGACGTGGTGGAAGAACAGCATTCTTCTCAAGGAAGGTCTACCATTGGCTGTTCAGACCCCCGACCACCGTCTCTTCTCGGACGCATCGGACACGGGCTGGGGTGCGACACTGGACGGACAGGAATGCTCGGGCACGTGGAGTCAGGAGCAAAGGACACTTCACATCAATTGCAAGGAGCTGTTGGCAGTTCATCTGGCCTTGATAAACTTCAAGTCCCTCCAGCTAAACAAGGTGGTGGAGGTGAACTCCGACAACACCACAGCCTTGGCTTACATCTCCAAGCAAGGAGGGACTCATTCGAGGAAGTTGTTCGAGATCGCAAGGGACCTCCTCATTTGGTCAAAAGATCGAAAGCTTTCGCTGGTAACGAGGTTCATTCAGGGCGACATGAATGTCATGGCAGATCGCCTCAGCCGGAAGGGTCAGGTCATCCCCACAGAGTGGACCCTTCTCAAGAATGTTTGCAGCAGACTATGGGCCCTGTGGGGTCAGCCCACCATAGATCTTTTCGCTACCTCGATGACCAAGAGGCTCCCGATGTATTGTTCTCCGATTCCAGACCCAGCAGCAGTTCACGTGGATGCCTTTCTGCTGGATTGGTCCCATCTAGACCTGTATGCGTTCCCTCCGTTCAAGATTGTCAACAGGGTACTTCAGAAGTTCGCCTCTCACGAAGGGACACGGTTGACGTTGGTTGCTCCCCTCTGGCCCGCGAGAGAATGGTTCACCGAGGTACTGCAATGGCTAGTGGACGTTCCCAGGACTCTTCCTCTAAGAGTGGACCTTCTGCGTCAACCTCACGTAAAGAAGGTACACCCAAGCCTCCACGCTCTTCGTCTGACTGCCTTCAGACTATCGAAAGACTCTCAAGAGCTAGAGGCTTTTCGAAGGAGGCAGCCAGAGCGATTGCCAGGGCAAGGAGGACATCCACTCTCAGAGTCTATCAGTCTAAATGGGAAGTCTTCCGAAGCTGGTGCAAGGCGAATGCAGTTTCCTCAACCAGTACCTCTGTAACACAGATAGCTGACTTCCTGTTACATCTAAGGAATGTAAGATCCCTATCAGCTCCTACGATCAAGGGTTACAGGAGTATGTTGGCAGCGGTCTTCCGCCACAGAGGCTTGGATCTTTCCACCAACAAAGATCTACAGGACCTCCTTAGGTCTTTTGAGACCTCAAAGGAACGTCGGTTGTCCACTCCAGGCTGGAACCTAGACGTGGTTTTAAGGTTCCTAATGTCATCAAGATTCGAACCGCTTCAATCAGCCTCTTTTAAGGATCTCACATTAAAGACTCTTTTCCTCGTTTGCTTAGCAACAGCTAAAAGAGTCAGTGAGATCCACGCCTTCAGCAGGAACATAGGTTTTACATCTGAAACGGCTACATGTTCCTTGCAGCTCGGTTTTTTGGCTAAAAACGAGCTTCCTTCCCGTCCTTGGCCCAAGTCGTTCGAGATCCCAAGCCTGTCCAACTTAGTGGGGAACGAACTAGAGAGAGTACTTTCCCCAGTAAGAGCTCTTAAGTACTATTTAAGACGGTCAAAGCCATTACGAGGACAATCAGAAGCTTTATGGTGTTCTATCAAGAAGCCTACTCTACCGATGTCTAAGAACGCAGTTTCTTACTATATCAGGCTTCTGATTAGAGAGGCACATTCTCATCTGAAGGAAGAAGACCTTGCTTTGCTGAAGGTAAGGACACATGAAGTTAGAGCTGTCGCTACTTCAGTGGCCTTCAAACAGAACCGTTCTCTGCAGAGTGTTATGGATGCAACCTATTGGAGAAGCAAGTCAGTGTTCGCATCATTCTATCTCAAAGATGTCCAGTCTCTTTACGAGAACTGCTACACCCTGGGACCATTCGTAGCAGCGAGTGCAGTAGTAGGTGAGGGCTCAGCCACTACATTCCCATAATCCCATAACCTTTTTAATCTTTCTCTTGAATACTTTTTATTGTTGTTTTTTGGGTTGTACGGAAGGCTAAGAAGCCTTCCGCATCCTGGTTGATTTGGCGGGTGGTCAAATTCTTTCTTGAGAAGCGCCTAGATTAGAGGTTGTGATGAGGTCCTTTAGTATGGGTTGCAGCCCTTCATACTTCAGCACCTAGGAGTCGTTCAGCATCCTAAGAGGAACGCTAGGCTCAGTAAGGAAGACGTACTTAAAAAAGGCAGAGTAATAGTTCAAGTCGACTTCCTTACCAGGTACTTATTTATTTTATGTTTGTTATTTTGAATAACTGCTAAAATGAAATACGGGATACTTAGCTTCTTATGTTAACATGTATGCTGGTCTCCACCCACCACCCTGGGTGTGAATCAGCCACATGATCATCGGGTAAGATTAATATTGAAAAATGTTATTTTCATTAGTAAAATAAATTTTTGAATATACTTACCCGATGATCATGAATTTAAGGACCCTCCCTTCCTCCCCATAGAGAACCAGTGGACCGAGGAGAAAATTGAGTTCTTGTTGACAAGATGTACTTGAGTACCTACTCACAGATGGCGCTGTTGTGTACACCCCCACCTGTATAGCGATCGCTGGCGTATCCCGACCTTAGATTTCTGTCGGGCAACGGAGTTGACAGCTACATGATCATCGGGTAAGTATATTCAAAAATTTATTTTACTAATGAAAATAACATATTTGAATCAGTAGAACTTCAAAAGTTCAAACTTGCAGCAAATGTTTTTATGTTGAATAGGCTGACATAAGTCTTTTTATAGCTTTATATGAAATATCTGTTATGATATTGTTACTGTTTTTAAAATATTTTATTGTTAATTATTTCTCATATCATTTATTTATATCCTTATTTCCTTTCCTCACGGGGCAATTTTTCCCTGTTAGAGCCCTTAGGCTTATAGCAGCTTGCTTTTCCCACTAGGGTTGTAGCTTAGCTAATAATAGTAGTAATGATAATTAGTTTTGTCAATATAGCAGGTTAATTAGTAGCAAATACAGTGACATTTTTGGGCTCAAGCCATGTCGTCCTGATGGAAGTTCCTAAAGGGTAGCTTCCTTGGGTATATATAACTACGGCGATATTCCCAGAGAATTTACCTTAAGGTACCCAGAATTCTAACTCCTGGAGCGAATATCCCTAATAAAAGAACCAGGGATATCGCGAAATATCAGAGGACGTATTCTTGACACGCCACATGGCAATCTGCACCCCGAACAGAGTTAACACTTCGAAGGGGTCAAATGGCAAGAAAACAAAAACGAGAAAGAAAAGGAGAGCCGCTCGCAAGGTATCTCTCCTCTCCCGTTTCGTAAGCGTGCATTGCGCCGCTCACAGCACCATCTGTATTCCTTTTTGCATAGCTCAACAACTCGGTGTTTTTTCCCTGTGTTTCTCGCAATTCTTGGATTTAATCAACTCATTATGCTTTCTCCAACTTCTTCTGCTTCTGATAAGTTGAGTATTATTTCTTTTATGTATAAATGTAAGCTCTTGGTAATTTTAAAAGTGATTGATAGTGATATCGTTGTTACAAGAGCTGTTGCCTACCGGAGGCGTCCTGGACGCTGTCGCTCACTAGGTATGAGTTATTTAGTTAGCCAGAGCGACGTTCCCGGCTGTTTCACTTTAATAATTTTAGCTGTTTAGCGTTACATAGGATTTCTTTTTATTTATGATGCTTTTAGTATTTTGTTTTGGCGAAGGATTCGCCGATTCTGGCCTACGCTAGACCTTGTAGCCTAGTCGTTTGGCCCTAGTACTTTCCTGCATGATATTCAGATTTCCGAGTGTTTTAAAATTTTATTGAAGCTTTAGGCAGTTTTATACATTTAAGATTATGTTGATTTTCTTCCAAGATAGTATACGAGTGAGTTTCGGTGATTTAGGTAATCGATTCTCTGGGCGCCTAGGCTAGTTGTCTATGGGGCCTTAGTATACTTTCTCACACTCCCCGGTTGCTCTCTTCTCTTCGGAGAAGGGGTGCAATCCCTTTCCCTCTGTTTAAGCCTTGGGCTTAATCCTAGTGGTTTATCTGAATTGACTTTCGATACAACTATATTAGGGTGTTTCTGTTCCTTCCTGTTTCCAGTAAGTCTGGCTTCAGGGAGGGGGCGGGACATCAGAGTTCTTAGTCTGAGTCTGTTTATGTCTAGCTTGTGATTGAGATTCCCTTGCTAGACTGACAACAGACATAGGAGGCTTAGCCTCCTTAGTTCACTTTCGAAGGTTTCTGTACGAGATGATTCCTTCTTGTGATCTAGCAGACTAGTCCAGTGTTGCTGTTCTCGGTGTGGAGGATAAGATCCTTTTTCTGTGAATAGCAACGCCTTCCTTGCTTTGGTTCCGTGGGAGTTGGCAAGTATTGCTGGCCTCCCTCCTCGGATCTCCCCTAGGCTAAGATGAGTTTTCTTGGCTGCGGGTGATTCTTTACTAGAGCAAGGTTAGCAGGACCCTCTTCTCCCTTTCCCCCTCTTTCCTTTGTAATGGCCTAGCCATTGCATTCCTGTCCGTCATTCTACATCTGTACCTAGCATAGGTTAGGATGTGGGGTTGACTTAGTCCCTTGCCGGCCGGCAGTGCGTGCCGGCCGGCAAGGCTCTTCTGCTTTGAGTGCTGCCCGGACCTCCCTTGGTCTCTCATCCATGTTTGTCTGTAGAGCCAGATGGCATTGGTCAGGAAACTTGAAGTTATATTCTCCCCTTCCTTATGTGCACTCTTTCGGGTTGCCGGGTTATGAGGTAGTACAGTCTCTTATCCCGGCATCCATTCTGTTTTCTTCTAGTGTTGTACCCTAGCCGGCTGCCGGCCTGAGTGGCCGGCAGCCGGGCAGTCGGAGTTCTCTGGTTCTTTTGCTGCCGGCCGGCATTGGTTGTATACCTTTGCCGGCCGGCTATTTATCACACCATTGTCTGCTGGTCGCTACGATTGGTGGCCGGCAGCCGGGTGCTATCTTGTGTAGTTGCCGGCCGGCACATGCATTTGAACCAGCGTTCTGCCGCCTTATAGCTCTTAAGTAGTATACTTTAGAACTAGTTAAGATGTGTGCCGGCCGGCACATTACCTTCTATACTGTAGCCTGTATTTTTCAGTATAGTATATACTGTAGGGAGAAAACTATAGTATAGTATTTGTTACAACACTGAGTTTTTCTAACACTTTTATGTTATCTTGCACAGCCCTTTGGTGTAGCCTTACAGATAAAGAAAGTGAGTTCTTTCTTGTCTACTATCCGGCATTTTAAAATCATATTTTGGGTGTGAGCTACACCTGTTTCCTCTGGAAATTATTCATTGGTTGCTCTAGGATAGATTAACCATACGATTTTATTATCTGGAAGGTTGCAGCAATTGACTGTGCGGGAAACACAAGTGTGTGTCTTTCCTTCCTGGTTTAATTATGCTAAGCTATGTATATCCAGTGATACGTAGTTCACTTGATACTCATGGAATTTTCTTCTCTTTACAGGAGGACCATCCGAAGTGGGGAAGCGTTTTCTGCAACGTCCGCAGCCAGAACTTCTGCGGACATGATTTGTGTAGGAGGCACGCAGCATGCGCAGTCTCCAAAGGTGATCTCCAGTATTGGGACCCGCAGGTATGTACCGTGTGCACAAACCTGATTGCTGAGGCTTTTGATTCCCCTAAGACGGCGGAGTCAAGGGACGCAGCAAGGGAGAAGCTTCGTACCTGGGTAAGGGGTTTTCAGAAGAACACCTCTGGGCCCTATCTTCCAAGTGAGAAGATGAGGACTTACCTTTTCCCCAGGGCGTCAGCTGATGCAGTGATTCCCCAGCCTCAAGTGGAGATACCAGTAGTTCAGATCCCTGTGGATGCTGAAGTGGCGGACGCCCTGCAGGACATCCAATTGGACGACAGGATGTCGGAGGTGTCTGAGCGTCTGGAAGATGACCTTCTGGCAGAAGACCAGGATGAAGAGCAGGCTCCAGACAATGAAGAGGAAGAGGTCGACGAGGTGTCGGCTACTCCGGTTCAGGCCCCTGAACCTATTCCCTCAACATCATCCTCTCTCCCAGAAGAGCTGGGAAAGACCCTTTCCTCCATCGTTGGAATGATCCAACAGATGCAGAGGGAGAATAATGAGAAAGCGGCTGCAATGGAGCTGGAGATGCGGAGACTTGCAGCATCACGTGGGCCCCAGAAGAAGCTCAGCGTGAAAGACCTTCCCTTGTGCTCAGATGCTAACCCTTGGAAGTATGCTGAGCACATGCCTATGACGACCGGAAAAATCGTCATTTCGGAGAAGTTGGGCTCAGTTCCCCTTGAGGAGGTGGAATTCTGGCCCAGCAAGGGGTCGTATCCGGACTGTTATGTCCGTCTAAGGAAGGAACCAGCCTCAAAGGAGGAGACAGAGCCGAAGGAGGTCATAGTTTTGGACCACGCTAAGGCTCAAGCTTTACTATCATGCTCGATGAAAGAGAGGGGCTTCACAAACTCAAAGGTACCTGCTTTGAGTAAGAAGCACCCTTCCTTTGTGTCCTCTCCTTCTAGAGCCTTCCCCTTTATGCAGAAAGGGTTTGCGGCTGTGCTGAAAGCAGTCGAGGCAGGTAAGCCATGCCCCTCCTTGGAGGAGTGTAAACCTTTGTCTTTGGCCCTACCCATGGACCACAAGGACTGGAAGGACGTCCATCTTACCTTCTCAGTCGGGAAGTTGGAGGCTGATATTGCCGGACGTCAGTTCGGTGAGAACCTCCCCAAGCTGTCTGACTTTCTTTTGCGAAGGGAGCTTAAGACAAAAGAAAGACTGGCTGCCTCAATGTCTCATCAAACAACTCTTGAGACAATGGCAAGTAACCCCAAGGTTCATGAGATGTTCATGGTAGTGGCTAAGACACACCTAGCCACAGTGACGAAGGACCTTTACAGCTTCGTCAAAGCTAGGAGGGCTTGTAGGGAGTTCGTGTTCGCCTCGGCTGCGGTGAGCCACGAGCCAAGGAAGCTAATCTCCTCCAACATTTGGGGTAAAGACCTCTTCCCTAGTGAAGCGGTCAAGGAGGTAGTAGATAAGGCCGCCACGGAGAATAGAAACCTTCTCCAGAAGTGGGGCCTATCTCTCAAGAGAAAGTCTTCCCCGGATGAGGGTCCCCAACCAAAGAGGAAGACTAAGAAGACTAGGCTACCCTCTCGGCCAGCCAAGCCATTCAGACAGCAGCAGCAACAGCAATTGCCTATGCCTACAGTGCCCCAGATGGTGGCACAAACCCCGACCACGTTCCAGTGGGTACCCCAAGCCGTGTCGACGCAGTCTCCGGCCTTTAACCCAGCGTTCGAAGGGCAGTCAACTACCTTTCGAACGAAGCCTAGAGGAGCAGCCAGAGGCTCGTCTAGACGCCCCTCAAGGGGGAGGGGATTCAGGGGTGGTCGCGGTCAGGGAGGCAAGGCCTCAGGACAGCAGTCAAAGTGAGAAGATACCGGTAGGAGGGAGACTTCAGAATTTTCGGGATCGGTGGACCTTCGATCCCTGGGCCCACAGCCTACTCAAGAATGGACTGGCTTGGAGCTGGTACAGCACTCCACCCCCGTGCCCTCGATTTTTCCAACACTCCACCCCCGTTCTGGAGGAGTGCATTCAAGAACTGTTGGAGAAAAAAGTGATCCGAAGGGTAAAGTCCATCAAATTCCAAGGGAGGCTATTTTGTGTTCCCAAGAAGGACTCAGAAAAACTCAGAGTCATTCTGGACTTGTCGCCACTCAACAAGTTCATAGTGAACTGCAAGTTCAAGATGTTAACACTGCAACACATAAGGACCTTACTGCCCAAGAGGGCATTTACCGTCTCCATAGATTTGTCAGACGCCTATTGGCACGTTCCAATCAATCGCCATCTCTCCCCCTACCTAGGGTTCAAGCTACATCGAAGACTCTACGCCTTCAGAGCCATGCCATTCGGGCTAAACATAGCCCCAAGGATCTTCACGAAGCTTGCGAGCGTAGCTCTCAAACAATTACGCCTAAAGGGAATCCAGGTGGTAGCCTACCTGGACGACTGGCTGGTGTGGGCAGCATCCAAGACAGAATGTTTGCAAGCTTCCCTGCAGGTGATCCAGTTCCTAGAGTATCTAGGCTTCAAGATCAACAGAAAAAAGTCTCGACTTTCTCCATCTCAAAAGTTCCAGTGGTTGGGAATCCACTGGGACCTAGTGTCACACCGATTCTCCATCCCGGCGAAGAAGAGGAAGGAGATAGCTGGTTCTGTCAAGAGACTTCTGGATTCCGAAAGGATATCAAGACGCGAACAGGAGAGAGTGCTGGGCTCTCTCCAGTTTGCTTCAGTAACAGACCCGGTGCTAAGAGCACAGCTAAAGGATGCAACCGGAGTTTGGAGAAGTTATGCATCAAACGCGCGAAGAGATCTGATAAGACCAGTTCCGCTTCGTCTACGTACGCTTCTCAGGCCTTGGTCCCAAGTCAGGCAACTAAAGAAGTCGGTACTTCTTCAGCCACCTCCCCCCTCGTTGACTATTCACACAGACGCCTCGAAGGAGGGGTGGGGAGGTCATTCTCATCGGAAGAAGGCCCAAGGGACTTGGTCCAATCTATTCAAGACATTTCACATAAACTTTCTGGAAGCTATGGCAGTACTCCTTACCTTGAAGAAAGTCTCCCCGCGTCACTCGATCCACATAAGGTTGGTGCTGGACAGCGAAGTGATTGTGAGATGCTTGAATCGACAAGGATCGAGGTCACCACCACTCAACCAGGTGATGTTGGCCATCTTTCGACTGGCGGAAAGGAAGAAGTGGTACCTGTCGGCAGTTCACCTTCAAGGAGTCCGCAATGTGACAGTGGACGCTCTATCCAGGTTCACACCGATAGAGTCGGAATGGTCCCTAGACGCAGGATCATTCTCCTTCATCTTAAGTCAAGTCCCAGAACTGCAGATAGACCTCTTTGCGACGAAAGACAACAAGAAGTTACCCCTTTACGTGTCCCCGTACGAGGACCCCTTGGCGGAAGCAGTGGACGCGATATCCCTCGACTGGAACAGATGGTCCAGGATTTACCTGTTCCCTCCTCACAACCTTCTGTTGAGGGTCCTCAACAAACTGAGATCTTTCAAGGGAGTAGCGGCAATAGTGGCTCACAAGTGGCCGAACAGCGTGTGGTTCCCTCTGGCATTGGAACTACGGCTGAAGTTTCTACCATTACCAGATCCAGTTTTGACCCAGCGAGTCCAGAAGGAGACTGTCTGCGCTTCATCACAGAAAACCCGGACCTTGCAGCTCATGATTTTCTCTCCCTAGCGGTGAGAAAACGTTTCGGGATTTCGAAAGACAGTATAGACTTCCTAGAGGAATACAAGTGCAAATCTACTAGAAAGCAATATGAGTATTCTTGGAGGAAATGGGTGGCCTTTGTCAAGGCGAAGAATCCGCAAAAGATCTCGACGGACTTCTGCTTATCTTTCTTCATCCACCTCCATGGTCAAGGGTTAGCAGCTAACAGAATTTCAACGTGTAAATCTGCTTTGACAAGACCCATTTTATATGCCTTCCAGGTCGACCTCGCTAACGAGATTTTTAATAAAATTCCGAAAGCCTGTGCTAAGCTCAGACCTTCAGCACCTCCAAAGCCCATTTCATGGTCTTTAGATAAAGTTCTTCATTTCGCTTCACTGTTGAACAATGTGGTGTGTGCGTTAAAGGATTTGACCCAAAAAGTTATTTTCCTATTTGCACTCGCGTCGGGGGGCAGGGTTAGTGAAATCATAGCCCTCTCGAGAGAGGAGGGTCGTGTTCAGTTCTTGGATGGGGGAGAACTGAACCTGTTTCCGGATCCTACGTTTCTCGCCAAGAACGAGTTACCCACCAACAGGTGGGGTCCCTGGAGAATCTGCCCTCTGAAAGAAGATGCATCTCTATGTCCAGTGGAGTGCCTAAAGGTCTATCTTCGTAGAACTTCGGACTTCAGGGGTGGTCAACTATTCAGGGGAGAAACATCAGGCTCAAATTTATCACTGAAACAACTTAGGGCGAAAATCACATATTTTATTCGCAGAGCGGATCCAGACAGTACACCCGCAGGTCACGATCTGAGGAAAGTTGCCTCATCCTTAAATTTCTTTAATTGTATGGATTTTGAACATCTTCGTTCATACACTGGCTGGAAGTCTTCCAGAGTGTTCTTTCGTCACTATGCGAAGCAAGTGGAGCAACTAAAGAGGTCTGTGGTAGCAGTGGGTTGTGTCGTTAACCCTGCTGTTTAACTCTGCAAGGAACAGTGGATTTAATTGGGACGATTAATTCCGGGGTGAGTGTGTAGTTACGAACTGTTCTACAAACTAAGTGTGAGGGCACTGGGTAGCCCACGTTGACTGTTCCACTTTCAAAGGTGAACCTAGCATAAGTGCAGACATGTGTGCCGAGCGTTTCCAACGCTAATGTAACTGATTAGTAATACAGACTTTTACAATCTTGATACCTCGGTATGTTAAAAGTGGCGCTAATGTTTTTCTTTCAGATAAACAAGTTTCTGTTTACTATCATGCTTATGCTTATTTATTGGTTATCCTCCTCTATATATATATATATATATATATATATATATATATATATATATATATATATATATATATATATATATATATATATAATTGTTGTTTAACCTGTTTTATTTATTGTTTGTCAATAAACTAGTTCTTGTGAACCTTGCGTCTCCTTCACCTGTGCCAATTTATTTGAAATAATTTAGCATTACGTACTATGTATATTTATCTGGGATAATTCTAATAGATTGTTCCTTTATGCAAGCATTTTTTGCATTGGTTTATGCTTTCCCTTGGCGGGAGGACTCCATGCCCTAAGGGGACGGTGGCGGATATGCAAGTTTTCCTCCTACTCGGATATAAACCTTTGTCCAATCCAGTATTGAACGGAGAACTGGTCGATATTTCATATTGACTCAGTGGTTCTTTACAAACTATGCTTTACATGATATAGGGTGAGACCACTATATTGGCTTGTCTGTTATTCATACATAGGTATATGTACTCTTCGAGACTTTTCCAGAGTCTAGTAGGACTCTTCCCTGTAGGGGGCAGGAAGCACTAACATGGTTTATGGTTAGTTGAAAAGATGTATGACGGTAACATCTTAGGTCTCTAGGTCTAGTTGGCCGGGAAATACCTTCGGGGAGTACGGCACGTTTTGAGAATCCACAGATACAGTAATGCTCTGGTATACTTCCATCAGGACGACATGGCTTGAGCCCAAAAAACGGATTTTGAGCGAAGCGAAAAATCTATTTTTGGGTGAGATGGCCATGTCGTCCTGATGGACCCGCCCTTCCCTTTCTTTTAAAGGGCTGTAGGTCCCCTCCCTACATACAGTATCTGTAGCACCTCGTGTATCGCTACAAGGAATACAGATGGCGCCGTGAGTGGCGCAATGCACGCTTACGAAACGGGAGAAGAGAGATACCTTGCGAGCGGCTCTCCTTTTCTTTCTCGTTTTCGTTTTCTTGCCATTTGACCCCTTCGAAGTGTTAACTCTGTTCGGGGTGCAGATTGCCATGTGGCGTGTCAAGAATACGTCCTCTGATATTTCGCGATATCCCTGGTTCTTTTATTAGGGATATTCGCTCCAGGAGTTAGAATTCTGGGTACCTTAAGATAAATTCTCTGGGAATATCGCCGTAGTTATATATACCCAAGGAAGCTACCCTTTAGGAACTTCCATCAGGACGACATGGCCATCTCACCCAAAAATAGATTTTTCGCTTCGCTCAAAATCCGTTTTTTACTTTAAAATACAGCTACAACTTGTAAACCATAAGCATTATGTTCCTAAATCTTGCATTTTTATTGTATCTTCCTATAATCCTGAAATATTGATGTATTTTTATGATGATTTAAGTCTGTTCCTGTTCAGATTACAGTATATTTGCATAAATTTCTTTCTCTTGTTTTTCTTAAAGTTTTATGAATGTCATGATTCATTTGTTAATTTTAACATTATAATTTATGGGGCTTTATGCTGCTTGAAGGGTTGGTCCTATGAAGTACTTGTCTTCTGTATACTGTACTATAAAGCCTTTGACCTTTACCTTCCTGTTGATATTTTAGCTTAATGGTAAAGTATTGAGAGTGTTATACAAAGATTTTTTCATTTAAGTACTGTATTAGGCTAATAAAAATAGTGTTGGATTTAATATGCAGCTTCTTATTATAGTGATATCATTTTAATTCCTCAATGAATGTCTATCCCTTACTAGCGATGAGCTTGCCTGTTGAGGAAAGTGCAGCTCTAACAGAACTTGGTTCCATGCTATTTTTGAGAGGTGTTTCTGGCACCAGGGTGATTGCTACTACAGATGTCAAAACCATTGCTGGCCACAAATTTGAAGGTAACTAGTTAGATTTGGCTAGAACATATTTCCAACTTCTACTCAAATCCACCTAAACTTATCTATGAGTCAAGCTTGTGTGCTTTTTGTGGCATACAAATTGAAGGTGGTAGTATATGTTTTTTAGTGCCCAATCAACCCAAACTGTTTTGCTTTCTTGCTTTTACTATTTTCATACTTCCCTGTATTATCTTTTTGCTTAGTTGGCCATTATGAAGCTTCATCTGTGGTGGATAACGTGGGAGGATGGGCTGTGGCACCCGTAGCAGTACCAGCCGAACTCGGTTGAGTCCCTTGTCAGGCTGGGAAGAACGTAGAGAGGAGAGGTCCCCCCTTTTTTTGTTTCATTTGTTTGATGTTGGCTACCCCCCAAAATTGGGGGAAGTGCCTTGGTATATATCTTTCCCCAATACAAGAGTAAAAGTGTAATGCAGTGGTACAAAATTCATTTGTTTTTTTCTAACTGTTCAATATATTTTGCTGATATGCAACACCAATTTTAACCATTCACATAGGAACAAATCTAGGTGAGCCCTACAAGAGATAAAGTGTGATTCATTGGCCTTACAAGATTCATTTTTTTTTTTATCTAATTGCTCGATATTTTTTGCCGATATGCAACACCTGCTCCCTTTCCCATGTGTAATATACCCCAGATTCATGTTCTTTTACTGTTCTCCTTTTTATGAATGACCTTCTCCAGTCTTCCTCCTGTTCAGTGCAGTCTTTTGCAGATGATTCAAGTATTGAAAAGAGAGAAAAATTGAGGGGAATTAGTCTCTTATGATTGTTATTGGAAAGAGAAAATTTGAGGGGAATTAGTCTCTTATGATTGTTATTGGAAAGAGAAAATTTGAGGGGAATTAGTCTCTTATGATTGTTATTGGAAAGAGAGAGAAAAATTGAGGGGAATTAGTCTCTCTGTTATGACTGTTATTGGAAAGAGAGAAAAAATTGAGGGGAATTAGTCTCTCTGTTATGACTGTTATTGGAAAGAGAGAAAAAATTGAGGGGAATTAGTCTCTCTTTTATGACTGTTATTGGAAAGAGAGAAAAAATTGAGGGGAATTAGTCTCTCTGTTATGACTGTTATTGGAAAGAGAGAAAAAATTGAGGGGAATTAGTCTCTCTTTTATGATTGTTATTGGAAAGAGAGAGAAAATTTGAGGGGAATTAGTCTCTCTTTTATGATTGTTATTGGAAATAGAGAGAAAAATAGAGGAAAATTAGTCTCCTTTTATAATTGTTTTATGATAATGGTGGCCATTATCACACTTACAACTTTAACTTATTGTGCCTTGCAGAGAATTCTTAAGATGAAAACATAACAGCATTCATATGATGTTATATACAGTAATTACTATTTATCATTTGATTGTTTTCTTTGTCAGTAAATTGCTGTATTTGCTAAAGTAATGTTGACATTACCTGCTGCTGCCTCCGATGCCTTAGATGACCGCGGAGGTAGCAGCAGTAGGGGATTCAGCATTATGAAGCTTCATCTGTGGTGGATAATGTGGGAGGGTGGGCTGTGGCACCCTAGCAGTACCAGCTGAACTCGGTTGAGTCCCTTGTTAGGCTGGGAGGAACGTAGAGAGTAGAGGTCCCCCTTTTTTGTTTGTTTCTTTTGTTGATGTCGGTTACCCCCCAAAATTGGGGGAAGTGCCTTGGTATATGTATGTATGTAATGTTGACATATATTTAACGAATTAAGCTAATCTCATAAAAACCATTACACGAAAGGTTACGGGACCTTTTTAACCTAAAAATCCAGCAGTCATAGATTTTAGTGCTAAATGTTAAGTGTAAAGAGGAATGACTATTCTAAATTCTTTCTTCTACCAAAGGTTGGGGCTCCCATTCCAAGAACTACCCCGTGGCATATCTCACCGCAGCGGCTAGCATTGGAATGACAATTAAGGATGTGGAACTCTTTGCCCAGCGACTTAATAAGTGCCTCGGAAAGTTCCTGTCGAAGAAGGAGAAGCTCAGTCAAAATATAATGTCTGTTAAAGAAGGCAATTCTATGGAAGGCAATGCTAATTTAGATACATCTTGTGTCGACAGTACAGAGAGAGAGAATAAGGTTGAGAAAGAATAGCAGAATCATTCCACATAGATTTGATTAATAAATATATTAATATTTCTTCCTTGTTTTATTTTGTAAAAGTATCTTGTACTTTATAACCTATAGTTATGATGTGCAGGAAAAGAGGAAAGCCTTTCTCATTATCTATGAATTATCCTTGATATTCTTTATTTTGGATCAAGAGTGACTTATTTTAAAGATATTACTGGTGAATTGCACACTTGATACCATACCATTATTAATAAGGGACCTCTGATAGTGGTTTTAACACGCTCCAGTTACTATACCGACACTCTATAAGGGTGAGCGAGCTGGGTATATTCCTGGCATTACATGCAACTTTTGTCTCTGGTATATTTAGCAGTATTTATACCTTAGAAATGGTGCTATAAGGAGCATTTCACTGGGCGACACAGGTCCCTCGCCCAGAAATAGATTTTTCCTTCGTCAAAATCCCTTTATTATTATTATTATTATTATTATTATTATTATTAGCTAAGCTACAACCCTAGTTGGAAAAGCAAGATGCTATTAGCCCAAGGGCTCCAATAGGGTGAAATAGCCCAGTGAGGAAAGGAAATAAGGAAATTAAACCATATAAGAATTAATGAACAATTAAAATAAAATATTTTAAAAACATTAAAACATATTTCATATATAAACTATAAAAAGTCTTATGTCAACCCGTTCAACATAAAAACATTTGCTGCAAGTTTGAACTGTTGAAGTTCTACCGATTCAACTACCATGACTGTAATTAAGTTTAGCATTTAAATGCAAAAGTTATGATGTAATGGGATAGAGATGTTAGTGTGCTGTAAGCTGCAATGTTACGAAGATCTTTGTAACATCCCTCTATCCTCTCATTGTTCCCAATTTTCAGCCTTTGACTACAATATACAGTACTGTACCTCATTTTTCACTTTATTTCTTTTATCCTTCCTTAACTGTTACTTCATAATGCAACTGTTAGGCTTAACTCTAGTTTCCCATTTAGATCTTTGTAACTATTTTATTTAATTTCAGAATCTCTATCTATTTGTTCTTAACATCCTCGCTTCACAGCCTTGGTACAGTATAGATGTTAGATATTGGCATTACAATAGCAGAGGGTGAGATAGAGGTAGATGTATCAGAATAATTTGAAATAAAGGCAGGGGTCCATCAACGATCTGCAGTAAGTCCTTTGCCATTTATCCTAAGTTATTAAGGAATTAAGGAAATTCTCCCAGAGGGAGTAGTTTTATGCAAGTGGCCTAATGTTAACAACATATTATTAAGGAGATATGAGTTAGCAGCTAGAGTGGATATGAATGTGTTGAGGTGGTTTGGCCATGTTGAGAGAATGGAAAATGGCTGTCTGCTAAAGAAGGTGATGAATGCAAGAGTTGATGGGAGAAGTACAAGAGGAAGGCCAAGGTTTGGGTGGATGGATGGTGTGAAGGAAGCTCTGGGTGATAGGAGGATAGATGTGAGAGGGGCAAGAGAGCGTGCTAGAAATAGGAATGAATTGCGAGTGATCGTGAAGCAGTTCCGGTAGGCCTTGCTGCTTCCTCCGCTGCCTCTGACCGCGGAGGTAGCAGCAGTAGGGGATTCAGTGTTATGAAGCTTCATCTGTGGTGGATAACAGGGGAGGGTGGGCTGTGGCACCCCTAGCAGTACCAGCTGAACTCGGTTGAGTCCCTTTTCAGGCTGGGAGGAACGTAGGTAGGAGAGGTCCCATTTTCTGTTTCATTTGTTTGATGTCGGCTACCCCCCAAAATTGGGGGAAGTGCCTTGGTATATGTATGTATGATTAAAATGTTAATAGTGAAAGAGAAGTTCTCTATAAAGCAGCTCCTAGAAAGGATGACTGATCTATGACTCTCCAACCATCACTATATCAACTTATCATCATCATCACCGTATCCTCCCACGCCTATTGACGCAAAGGGCCTCGATTAGATTTCGCCAGTCATCTCTATCTTGAGCTTTTAAATCAATACTTGTAAATTCATCACCTCCTACTTCACACTTCATAGTCCTCAGCCATATAGGACTAGGACTTCCAACTCTTTTAGTGCCTTGTCTAGTCCAGTTGAAAATTTGGTGAACTAATTTCAGCCACAGAAAAGGAAATGGAACCAGGTATGTTATGGCACATACTGTACTTGGAATCAAAGTGCCCAAATCACCCATAAAAGTATTTAATGTTGCCACAGCAAAATGTGGGGCAGAAGCTGAGAGGACAATATGGAAGAGAGTGGCACCAGTCGGGATGAAATGGAGCGAGATTGCTAGATTACAGTAATGCTAAATAAAAATGTCTTGATAGTCCACTAAGTCCAATTTACGGGCTGCCATTAGCACAAGAGTCTATGGCTTGCATAACTTTTTTACGCCTAAGTCGACCTAATACTTACCTACCAAAGGTCCTCTAAATAAGAATGAGATGTATTTCAAGTTGAAAAGTTCTGGAGACCAACAAAATCACCCTAGGTAGCCTGGTCATAATAATCCAATTCCCCCTATCCAAACTCACTATCAATAGTGAGGTAGTCTACATATAGAGCAAGACTTCTTATGTCTCTTAGGGCATAATGCAATACTTTTAAAATAAAACCTGTTTGCATTGTATTTTACTTTGAACATTTGAATCATTTTTAATTCTTTGCTCACAAGCTATTATTTTGTAAAGTTCTTGTGTATAGGAATTACAATAGAGAGAACAAAGAGTTATGACAGGTACCCGAGGCTTGTAAGCCTACTATTGTCAGCACTAGAAAAATGGCGACTGACAAAGAAAATTAAGACATTTTGATAATGATATGTGACATTACAATGTTGATATTCATTATTTAGCTAGGAGACCCTCTTCTATGCAAGTTTGATTGAAGATACTGGCTGCCTCAGTGGCATTAATATTATAAGACATCTTTCCTATTGATATAATCTTAACAGCACTGCAATTTTCCAGTACAGTAATTGTACTATTTTAATTCTTTGAGAAGATATATATTCATCAGTAAATGAATGAATTCTATACTTAAAAAACAAGTGTACATTTGAACATGAGTTTATGTACGATGTCCAGGGGCATTCCAGGGCTACAGCCCTTATTTGAAAAGCAGAATGCTATAAGCCCAAGGGCACCAATAAGGAAAAATGCCAAGTATGCAAAAATAACAAATAAAAAATTATCTATAAAGGAATCAAATGCAGTTAGAAGACCATATTACGATCAAGGAATTGGTTGGGAGACGTGGTGTCCAGAAGCTGGGAACTCAAAGATCGAGGTGGTTTGGACATGTGATGAAAAGAGATGTGGAACTGATGAAAAAGTAAATATAAAAGTGGTAAAATGAAGACATGTACAAAAGCCAAGGAAAAGAGAGCAGTATTTGAAGACGTAGCCCTAAGGGAAGTTCGGTGAACAACTGACATGTATGATCAAAGTAATTCTCCAGGGAGATAGATAATCCATATATTGTAAAAGTAAAGGTGTCTGTTTTCAGTTCAAGTTTCATCAGAATAGATGCTCACCAGAACGTCAGCTAGAAAAGTTCAACCATAGCGGCGACCTCCCCAGTAAACAGCTGAAAATCACAGTCCCAGGCTGGAATCTATCTGCTGCCATGCCATTGCTAGGCGAACATATTACCACTGTACTAGCCAGGAGACTATACTCAATTTCTTTTAATTAGGCGCATTTGCACTGACTCGCAGCTGTTCCCTTTTAGCTCGGAAAACGTTTCCTGCTACCTGATTGGTTAGAATTATCTTGTCAGACCAATCAGCGATCAGGAAAGGTTTCCGAGCTAAAAGGGCACCCTTGCGAGTCTGTGCAAATCTGCCTCGCTAAAAAGAATTGACTTTAGTATGTACTAATACTGTTTAATGCTATTTGTTCATAGGAGTGAAGTTGATAAATGTTTTCTGAGAATAATTGCAGATATTATCCGTAAAAGTTATGGATAACACCAAAAAGTCCATAAATGTGCCTGGCAAATTTCCAAAGAAAAGAATGTGTTATGATTATTATTATTACTTGCTAGGCTACAACCTTATTTGGAAAAGCAGAATGCTATAAGCTTAGGGACTCCAACAGGGAAAACTGCCCAGTGAAGAAAGGAAACTTAAGGAAAAATAAAATATTTCAAGAAGAGTAACACTAGATTAAATATCTCCTATATAAACTATAAAAAAACTTTAACAAAACAAGAAGAAGAGAAATA
>NC_090728.1:191469320-191531820 GCF_036898095.1 Palaemon carinicauda | reverse complement strand
ATTATTATTATTATTATTATTATTATTATTATTATTATTATTATTATTATTTGCTAAGCTACGACCCTAGTTGGAAAAGCAGGATACTATAAGCCCAGGGGCTTACCTATTATTATTATTATTATTATTATTATTATTATTATTATTATTATTACTAGCCAAGCTACAACCCTAGTTGGAAAAGCAAGATGCTATAAGCCCAAGGGCTCCAATAGGGAAAAATAGCCCAGTGAGGAAAGGAAATAAGGAAATAAATAAATGATGAGAGCAAGTTAACAATGAATTATTCTAAAACAGTAAAAACGTTATTATTATTATTATTATTACTATTATTATTATTATTATTATTATTTATTAATTGCTAGGCTACAACCCTAGTTGGAAAAGCAGGATGCTGTAAGCCCAGGGGGCTCCAACAGGGAAAATAGCACAGGAGGAAAGGAAACAAGAAGAAATTGAATATATTAAGAACAGTAACAAATTTTAAATTAAATATCTCCTATGTAAACTATATTATTTCCTTTCCTCACTGTGCTATTTTTCCTTGCTAGGGCCCTTGGGCTTATAGCATCTTGCTTTTCCAACAAGGGTTGTAGCTTAGCTAATAATAATAATAATAATAATAATAATAATAATAATAATAATAATAATAATAATAATAATAATAATAATAATAATATTCTGATCTTAATTTCTAATTGTATGGGACCTTGCCTTGTTTTATAGGCACATTGAAGTTGGAAGCACAAGAGTAAGTTTTGTAAAAAATTTTCTTGATCTTATTTGCTTTTTTTTTTCGTAATTTTCTAGGTTTAAAAACAATAAATTGTCATTTTTCTAATTTAAAAAATCCAGAGAATACTTCACGGTTTAAAAAAAAATCTTGATTTTTTTCTAGATACAAAAGTTTTTTCAAGTCATGAATCATATTTATTAAAACTATTGGTTTATAACTAAAAATTTAAATTGTCCTGATCTACGCTTTTCAAGTTATTGGTGCTTATGTAACAAACACTGAGGAATTGTTAAGAATACAGCGACTGTAAGAATACTGCTGGGTTGATAAACAGTTTAGGTATATATATATATATATATATATATATATATATATATATATATATATATATATTGTATATGTATATATATGTATATATATGTATATATATATATATATAATTTATATATATATATATATATATATATATATTTATATATATACTGTATATATATATATATACATATATACATATATATACATATATATACATATACAATATATATATATATATATATGTATATTATATATATAATATATATATAATATATATATATGTGTATATATATATATATATATATATATATATATATATATATATATATATATATATATATACATACACATGTGCATATATATGCATACATATGCATATATATATGCATATAAATGCATATATATATATATATATATATATATATATATATATATATATATATATATATATATATATATATATATATATATGAAACTTCCGTTGGCACAAGATAATTATCTTCAAAATCGTATAAAAAATATGTAATAGGCTTATATAACAGAATCAACATTCACGAAAATATACGTTAACATTACCCCATCGTGACCAGAAGAAATAATCTTCAATACAACTGATGCATTGTTTTCAACTAATCACTCGAACAGATCTCTTATCGATATCCCACGAGATATGATAGATGTATTAAAAAAAACTACACTCAGTACACATACAAACATACACATTCAGACCGGGTCCTTACTTGGTGCTTATGAGAGGTCGAGTAGCCGTCCAATACTGCAGTACAAAACCGAGTTAACCCACCCACGTTGCTCTCTTCGGCGCGAGAACAAACTCACACACGCACACTACTCACTACAGGGTTTATACAACACTGGGTCAATGAGTGGGAGGATTAATTAATGAAGTGGGAAAATGTATTAGAATAGTTAGTGAAGCTAATAATAATTATTTACAGACAGGAATATAAATACACACTAGGCCTACTCACTCCAGGGTTAATACAACAGTGGGTCAATGAGTGGGAGAATTAACGAAGAGGGAAAATGTATTAGAATAGTTAGTGAAGCTAATAATTAATTCGTCAGGAAAATTGATTTTATATGAATAAAACGCGCCGAGGAATGGATAAACATTCTATGGAATTCTACGAGCAACAGTGCCAGAGTGCCACTGTGGCTGAACAAGGAGGCACTAGCTGGAAAACGAAGATTTTAGGCTGCAAGAGTGGTATGTGTGTATATTCGTTCGTTCGTCTGTTATCTGGGGTGGAACGACGCAATCTTATCGCTAGGTCTGATTGTTTGAGAAAGAAGTTTTCCCGTTATCTTTGATTGTATCGAATTGTTTCGAAACAAAATTCCCCAGATCACGGATCATGTCCCTGATAGAATTGTTGAGAGAGAGAGAGAGAGAGAGAGAGAGAGAGAGAGAGAGAGAGAGAGAGAGAGAGAGAGAGAGAGAGAGAGAGAGAGATATCAATTTTTGAGTATAATTTTTAAAGTCAACTGCATTGTAGATAAGTCATATGTTAAAATACCATATGTTTGTGATTCACGATTAAAATATCAGTAGGCCTATATTCCATATTTTTCTTTTTTGTCTTTTAATCTCAAAGAAGAAGATTCTTTCGAACATATATGACGTAACGTGTTCATTTTATAGGCCTACGCCTACTGCTCCTTCATACAATCTCTCTCTCTCTCTCTCTCTCTCTCTCTCTCTCTCTCTCTCTCTCTCTCTCTCTCTCTCATGTTTGTCGCACGAATCCACTCCTCTTCTGCTCTTATAGTTTCATGTTTATACTTTAATATTTACTTCATTTATGGACCTTAATGGGAAAGCTAATACTGTTTTTCATAAATGGTTGGATCATATTTGATTTCATATGCATTAGCTTGATCCTTACAATGTAGTAGACTACATAGTTGGTGACCATACAACCGATGTTTCAGAACCTTGGGTTCTATGATAAGCTGTATATCCTTCCAATCTGTTTTGGAGTTAACTAGTTTGTAAAGCAAGCATAAGTTGGTTTCTTTTCTTTGGGGATTTCTTAATAGGTAGTAGGTTGGCCTGGGTACCAGCCACCCGTTGAGATACTACCACTAGAGAGTTATGAGGACTTTTGACTGGCCAGACAGTACTACATTGGATCCTTCTCTCTAGTTACGATTAATTTTCTCTTTGCCTACACATACACACACTGAATAGTCTGGCCTATTTATTACATATTCTCCACTTTCCTCATACACCTGACAACATTGAGATTAGCAAACAATTCTTCTAAATCCGAGGGGTTAACTACTGCACTGTAATTGTTTAGTGGCCACTTTCCTCTTGGTAGGGTAGAAGAGACTCTTTAGCTATGGTAAGCAGCTCTTCTAGGAGAAGGACACTCCGAAATAAAATAATTGTTCTCTAGTCCTGGGTAGTGCCATAGCCTCTGTACCTTGGTCTTCCATTCTCTTGGTTAGAGTTCTCTTGTTTGAGGTTACACTCGGGCACACAATTCTATCTTATTTCTCTTTCTCTTGTTTTGTTAAAGTTTTTTTTTATAGTTTATATAGGAGATATTTAATTTAGTGTTTCTCTTCTTGAAATATTTTATTTTTCCTTAAGTTTTCTTTCCTCACTGGGCAATTTTCCCTGTTGGAGCCCCTAGGCTTATTACATCCTGCTTTTCCAAATAGGGTTGTAGCCTAGCAAGTAATAATAATAATAATAACACACTCTTTTCTTTGGAAATTTGCCAGTCACATTTATGGACTTTTTGGTGTTATCCATAACTTTTACGGATAATATCTGCAATTATTCTCTGAAAACATTTATCAATTTCACTCCTATGAACAAATAGCATTCAACAGTATTAGTACATACTAAAGTCAATTCTTTTTAGCGAGGCAGATTTGCACAGACTCGCAAGGGTGCCCTTTTAGCTCGGAAACCTTTCCTGATCGCTGATTGGTCTGACAAGATAATTCTAACCAATCAGGTAGCAGGAAACTTTTTCCGAGCTAAAAGGGAACAGCTGCGAGTCAGTGCAAATGCGCCTAATTAAAAGAAATTGAGTATAGTCTCCTGGCTAGTACAGTGGTAATATGTTCGCCTAGCAATGGCATGGCAGCAGATAGATTCCAGCCTGGGACTGTGATTTTCAGCTGTTTACTGGGGAGGTCGCCGCTATGGTTGAACTTTTCTAGCTGACGTTCTGGTGAGCATCTATTCTGATGAAACTTGAACTGAAAACAGACACCTTTACTTTTACAATATATGGATTATCTATCTCCCTGGAGAATTACTTTGGTCATACACGTCAGTTGTTCACCGAACTTCCCTTAGGGCTACGTCTTCAAATACTGCTCTTTTTTCCTTGGCTTTTGTACATGTCTTCATTTTACCACTTTTATATTTACTTTTTCATCAATGTTACACATCTCTTTTCATCACATGTCCAAACCATCTCGATCTTTGAGTTCCCAGCTTCTGGACGTGGTCTCCCAACCAATTCCTTGATCGTAATATGGTCTTCTAACTGCATTTGATTCCTTTATAGATAATTTTTTATTTGTTATTTTTGCATACTTGGCATTTTTCCTTATTGGTGCCCTTGGGTTTATAGCATTCTGCTTTTCAAATAAGGGCTGTAGCCCTGGAACGCCCCTGGACATCGTACATAAACTTATGTTCAAATGTACACTTTTCTTTAAGTATAGAATTCATTCATTTACTGATGAATATATATCTTCTTTAAGAATTAGAATAGTACAGTTACTGTACTGGCAAATTGCAGTGCTGTTGAGAAGATTATACATACATACATATACCAAGGCACTTCCCCCAATTTTGGGGGGTAGCCGACATCAACAAACGAAACAAAACAAAAAGGGGACCTCTACACTCTACGTTCCTCCCAGCCTGACAAGGGACTCAACCGAGTTCGGCTGGTACTGCTAGGGGTGCCACAGCCCACCCTCCCCCGTTATCCACCACAGATGAAGCTTCATAACACTGAATCCCCTACTGCTGCTACCTCCGTGGTCAAAGGCAGCGGAGGAAGCAGCAGGGCCTACCGGAACTGCTTCACAATCGCTCGCCATTCATTCCTATTGCTAGCACGCTCTCTTGCCTCTCTCACATCTATCCTCCTATCACCCAGAGCTTCCTTCACTCCATCCATCCACCCAAACCTTGGCCTTCCTCTTGTACTTCTCCCATCAACTCTTGCATTCATCACCTTCTTTAGCAGGCAGCCATTTTCCATTCTCTCAACATGGCCAAACCACCTCAACACATTCATATCCACTCTAGCTGCTAACTCATATCTCCTTAATAATATGTTGTTAACATTAGGCCACTTGCATAAAATAACTCCCTCTGGGAGCATTTCCGTAATTCCTTAATAACTTGAGATAAATGGCAAATGACTTACTGCAGATCGTTGATGGACCCTGCCTTTATTTCAAATTATTCTGATACAGCTACCTCTATCTCACCCTCTGCCATTGTAATGCCAATATCTAACATCTATACTGTACCAAGGCTGTGAAGCGAGGATGTTAAGAACAACTAGATAGAGATTCTGAAATTAAATAAAACAGTTACAAAGATCTAAATGTGAAATTAGAGTTAAGCCTAACAGTTGCATTTTGAAGTAACAGTTAAGGCAGGACAAAAGAAATAAAGTGAAAAATGAAGTACAGTACTGTGTATTGTAGTCAAAGGCTGAAAATTGGGAACAATGAGAGGACAGAAGGATGTTAAAAAGATCTTCGTAACGTTACAGCTTACAGCACACTGACATCTCTATCCCATTACATTATAACTTTTGCATTTAAATGGTAGTTGAATCGGTAGAACTTCAACAGTTCAAACTTGCACCAAATGTTTTTATGTTGAACAGGTTGACGTAAGACTTTTTATAGTTTATATATGAAATATTTGTTTTAATGTTTTTAAAATATTTTATTTTAATTGTTCATTAATTCTTATATGGTTTATTTATTTCCTTATTTCCTTTCCTCACTGGGCTATTTCACCCTGTTGGAGCCCTTGGGCTAATAGCATCTTGCTTTTCCAACTAGGGTTGTAGCTTAGCTAATAATAATAATAATAATAATAATAATAATAATAATAATAATAATAATAATAACAATAATAATAATACATACATACATACATACATATACCGAGGCATTCCCCCAATTTTGGGGGGTAGCCGACATCAAACAAATGAAACAGAAAAGGGGACCTCTCCTCTCTACGTTCCTCCCAGCCTGACAATAATAATAATAATGATAATAATAATGATAATAATAATGATGGTATGGTATCAAGTGAGCAATTCACCAGTAATATCCACTTTAAAATAAGTCACTCTTGATCCAAAATAAAGAATAACAAGGATAATTCATGGGTAACGAGAAAGGCTTTCCTCTTTTCCTGCACATCATAACTATAAGTTATAAAGTACAAGATACTTTTACAAAATAAAACAAAGATGAAATATCAATATATTTATTAATCAAATCTATGAGGAATGACTCTGCTATTCTTTCTCAACCTTATTCTCTCTCTCTGTACTGTCGACACAAGATTTATCTAAATTAGCATTGCCTTCCACAGAATCGCCTTCGTTAACAGACATTATATTTTGACTGAGCTTCTCCTTCTTCGACAGGAACTTTCCGAGGCACTTATTAAGTCGCTGGGCAAAAAGTTCCACATCCTTAGTTGTCATTCCAATGCTAGCCGCTGCGGTGAGATATGCCACGGGGTAATTCTTGGAATGGGAGCCCCAACCTTTGGTGGAAGAAAGAATTCAGAATAGTCATTCCTCTTCACACTTGATATTTTAGCACTAAAATCTATGACTGCTGGATTTTTAGGTTAAAAAGGTCCTGTAACCTTTCGTGTAATGGTTTTTATGAGATTAGCTTAATTCATTAAATATATGTCAACATTACATACATACATATACCAAGGCACTTCCCCCAATTTTGGGGGGTAACCAACATCAACAAAAGAAACAAACAAAAAAGGGGGACCTCTACTCTCTATGTTCCTCCCAGCCTAACAAGGGACTCAACCGAGTTCAGCTGGTACTGCTAGGGTGCCACAGCTCACCCTCCCACATTATCCACCACAGATGAAGCTTCATAATGCTGAATCCCCTACTGCTGCTACCTCCGCGGTCATCTAAGGCATCGGAGGCAGCAGTAGGTAATGTCAACATTACTTTAGCAAATACAGCAATTTACTGACAAAACAATCAAATGATAAATAGTAATTACTGTATATAACATCATATGAATGCTGTTATGTTTTCATCTTAAGAATCCTCTGCGAGGCACAATAAATTGAAGTTGTAAGTGTGATAATGGCAACCATTATCATAAAACAATTATAAAAGGAGACTAATTCACCTCTATTTTTCTCTCTCTTTCCAGTAACAATCATAAAAGAGAGACTAATTCCCCTCTATTTTTCTCTCTCTTTCCAGTAACAATCATAAAAGAGAGACTAATTCCCCTCAATTTTTCTCTCTCTTTCCAATAACAATCATAAATGAGAGACTAATTCCCCTCAAATTTTCTCTTTCCAATAACAATCATAAATGAGAGACTAATTCCCCTCAAATTTTCTCTTTCCAATAACAATCATAAATGAGAGACTAATTCCCCTCAAATTTTCTCTTTCCAATAACAATCATAAGAGACTAATTCCCCTCAAATTTTCTCTTTCCAATAACAATCATAAATGAGAGACTAATTCCCCTCAAATTTTCTCTTTCCAATAACAATCATAAATGAGAGACTAATTCCCCTCAAATTTTCTCTTTCCAATAACAATCATAAATGAGAGACTAATTCCCCTCAAATTTTCTCTTTCCAATAACAATCATAAATGAGAGACTAATTCCCCTCAAATTTTCTCTTTCCAATAACAATCATAAATGAGAGACTAATTCCCCTCAAATTTTCTCTTTCCAATAACAATCATAAATGAGAGACTAATTCCCCTCAAATTTTCTCTTTCCAATAACAATCATAAATGAGAGACTAATTCCCCTCAAATTTTCTCTTTCCAATAACAATCATAAATGAGAGACTAATTCCCCTCAAATTTTCTCTTTCCAATAACAATCATAAATGAGAGACTAATTCCCCTCAAATTTTCTCTTTCCAATAACAATCATAAATGAGAGACTAATTCCCCTCAAATTTTCTCTTTCCAATAACAATCATAAATGAGAGACTAATTCCCCTCAAATTTTCTCTTTCCAATAACAATCATAAATGAGAGACTAATTCCCCTCAAATTTTCTCTTTCCAATAACAATCATAAATGAGAGACTAATTCCCCTCAAATTTTCTCTTTCCAATAACAATCATAAGAGACTAATTCCCCTCAAATTTTCTCTTTCCAATAACAATCATAAATGAGAGACTAATTCCCCTCAAATTTTCTCTTTCCAATAACAATCATAAATGAGAGACTAATTCCCCTCAAATTTTCTCTTTCCAATAACAATCATAAGAGACTAATTCCCCTCAAATTTTCTCTTTCCAATAACAATCATAAATGAGAGACTAATTCCCCTCAAATTTTCTCTTTCCAATAACAATCATAAATGAGAGACTAATTCCCCTCAAATTTTCTCTTTCCAATAACAATCATAAATGAGAGACTAATTCCCCTCAAATTTTCTCTTTCCAATAACAATCATAAATGAGAGACTAATTCCCCTCAAATTTTCTCTTTCCAATAACAATCATAAATGAGAGACTAATTCCCCTCAAATTTTCTCTTTCCAATAACAATCATAAGAGACTAATTCCCCTCAAATTTTCTCTTTCCAATAACAATCATAAATGAGAGACTAATTCCCCTCAAATTTTCTCTTTCCAATAACAATCATAAATGAGAGACTAATTCCCCTCAAATTTTCTCTTTCCAATAACAATCATAAATGAGAGACTAATTCCCCTCAAATTTTCTCTTTCCAATAACAATCATAAATGAGAGACTAATTCCCCTCAAATTTTCTCTTTCCAATAACAATCATAAATGAGAGACTAATTCCCCTCAAATTTTCTCTTTCCAATAACAATCATAAGAGACTAATTCCCCTCAAATTTTCTCTTTCCAATAACAATCATAAATGAGAGACTAATTCCCCTCAAATTTTCTCTTTCCAATAACAATCATAAGAGACTAATTCCCCTCAAATTTTCTCTTTCCAATAACAATCATAAAAGAGAGAATAATTCCCCTCAATTTTTCTCTCTCTTTTCAATACTTGAATCATCTGCAAAAGACTGCACTGAACAGGAGGAAGACTGGAGAAGGTCATTCATAAAAAGAAGAACAGTAAAAGAACATGAATCTGGGGTACATTACACATGGGAAAGGGAGCAGGTGTTGCATATCGGCAAAAAATATTGAGCAATTAGATAAAAAAGAATATGAATCTTGTAAGGCCAATGAATCACACTTTATCTCTTGTAGTGCTCACCTAAAAGATTTGTTCTTATGTGAATTGTTAAAATTGGTGTTGCATATCAGCAAAATATATCGAACAGTTAGATAAAAAACAAATGAATTTTGTACCACTGAATTCAACTTTTACTCTTGTATTGGGGAAAGACACATACATACATATACCAAGGCAATTCCCCCAATTTTGGGGGGTAGCCGACATCAAACAAATGAAACATAAAAGGGGACCTCTCCTCTCTACGTTCCTCCCAGCCTGACAAGGGACTCAACCGAGTTTGGCTGGTACTGCTAGGGGTGCCACAGCCCACCCTCCCATGTTATCCACCACAGATGAAGCTTCATAATGGACAACTAAGTAAAAAGACAATACAGGGAGAGTATGAAAATAGTAAAAGCAAGAAAGCAAAACAGTTTGGGTTGATTGGGCACTAAAGAACATATACTACCACCTTCAATTTGTATGCCACAAAAAGCACACTAGCTTGACTCATAGATGAATATAGGTGGATTTGAGTAGAAGTTGGAGATATGTTCTAGCCAAATCTAACTAGTTACCTTCAAATTTGTGGCCAGCAATGGTTTTGACATCTGTAGTGGCAATCACCCTGGTGCCAGAAACGCCTCTCAAAAATAGCATGGAACCAAGTTCTGTCAGAGCTGCACTCTCTTCAACAGGCAAGCTCATAGCTGGTAAGGGATAGAAGTTCATCGAGGAATTAAAATGAAACCACTATAATAAGAAGCTGCATATTAAATCCAACACTAACTCTTTTTATTAGCCTAATACAATACTTAAATGAAAAAATCTTTGTATAACATTCAATACTTTACCATTAAGCTAAAATATCAACAGGAAGGTGAAGATCTAAGGCTTTATAGTACAGTATACAGAAGACAAGTACTTCATAGGACCAACCCTTCAAGCAGCATAAAGCCCCATAAAAGGGATTTTGACGAAGGAAAAATCTATTTCTGGGCGAGGAACCTGTGTCACCCAGTGAAATGCTCCTTAAAGAACCATTTCAAAGGTATAAATACTGCTAAATATACCAGAGAAAAAAGTTGCATGGAATGCTAGGAATATATCCAGCTCGCTCACCCCTAAAGGGTGTTGGTATTAAAACTGGGGCGAGTGATACCACTACCAGAGATCCCTTTCCAATTAGACTTCTCCCTCCTCAAAATCCCCCGTTACTACGAGGTGTCGTTCACTACAGCTACTGCCCCCCCCCCCCCCACCACCACCACCACCACCACCACCACCACTACCTATCCTTCTTCCATCATTAACAAATGAATCATGACATTCATAAAACTTTAAGAAGAACAAGAGAAAGAAATTTATGCAAATATACTGTAATCTGAACAGTAACAGACTTTTAAATCATCATAAAAATACAGTACTGTACATTGATATTTCAGGATTATAGGAAGATACAGTAAAAATGACAGATTTAGGAACATAACGCTTATGGTTTACAAGTTGTAGCTGTATTTTAAAGTAAAAATGTCACTGTATTTGCTACTAATTAACCTGATATATTGACAAAAATAATTATCATTATTACTATTATTAGCTAAGCTACAACCCTAGTGGGAAAAGCAAGCTGCTATAAGCCTAAGGGCTCCAACAGGGAAAAATAGCCCCCTGAGGAAAGGAAATAAGGAAATAAATAAAACAAATGAGAAATAATTAACAATAAAATATTTTAAAAGCAGTAACATCAAAACAGATATTTCATATATAAACTATAAAAAGACTTATGTCAGCCTGTTCAACATAAAAACATTTGCTGCAAGTTTGAACTTTTGAAGTTCTACTGATCTAAATGTACTGTATATTATCTGCAAGCATCCATATATCGCTCGCTTGCGACAACGACGTCATAACTCAAAAAAATGTACAGTATTTTTGAGTTATCCATATAGACATATTCATCTTCAAATGCTAATTTTTTTGGCAAAAGTGTCATAATTGTAGCAAAAAAATTGATCGCTAGAGACGCTAAATGCCCTAACGACATACATTAATATGAGTGTTTTAATTGATTAAAATGGCTCTCCTGAAAAATAGCTGTTTTTGAATTATGACGACATTGTCGCAAACGAGCGATATAGGATCTGTATCTAAATTGTTATTCATACAGTACCATCTTTATAAAAAGCAAATTAAACAAAGGACAAAGAATTAGGCCTACCTATAGAGATGGGGTTATTTTTACAGGTAAGTACGCGTAGGCCGTACTCTCTAGCAACCTGTTCCATCAGTTCTGCAAGGTGTTTCTTCAGGTCCTTCCTTTCTTCGAGTAATTTCTTGTAACCCTTTTTGCCCATCGACAAAAGTGTCATGAAAAGGTCTACAACTGGGCTGCTAGATGCCCTTCCTGAAAGCAAAAAACAATTTAATATATTTTCCAATGAGTACATTACTCCAAAACACAAACAAAAAGGTAGTAATCAATAATATATGGAATAAGCCCAACAATTTACATGAATGATATTTATAACTTAAGAGGAAATTTTCACACAAACAACGATATTACATACATACATATACCAAGGCACTTCCCCCAATTTTGGGGGGTAGCCGACATCAACAAATGAAACAAAACAAAAAGGAGACCTCTACTCTCTACGTTCCTCCCAGCCTGACAAGGGACTCAACCGAGTTCAGCTGGTACTGCTAGGGTGCCACAGCCCACCCTCCCCCGTTATCCACCACAGATGAAGCTTCATAATGCTGAATTACAACGATATTGTAATTTGTAATAATTTTAAGGACAATATAGCAAGCAAGTTGATATCTTTTGAAGCTTATAGTTATCAACATAAATTAGTTACAATGCTATAAATGCATTTGATTCTTCCTAATACTGTGAAACAGGGAACTCTTTTGTAATGAATTACTGTATGCAGTAGTCAATGTCAATAGTAGGGTTCAATATTAATGTACCGGTAATTCAATTTTACAGTATGTAAAATGAAAATGTAAACAAAAAAGTGACAAAGTTCTCTACATCAAATAAGAAAAATTATTTCTTCAATTGTTGGTGCACAAGAGACAGTTATTACTGGCAACCTACATGAATCCTTTATATCAACAATTTCCAAATGGAAAGTATAACAATTTAAAAATCAACCTCTCATCATTAATAATTTGCCATCTCTTAACATTAGGTTCTTCCCTATAATGCAATGCTTTACACATTAATGAAAAATACAAACTTACCTGGGTAAGTTTTTCCTATTTGCTCAATAAACTTAGCATCAAATCCAGCTATAACTGAGCCTCCGACAGGTACCATGAAGTTTTTATCAGTGCTTTGAACAAACGCATCGACACGGCCTACTCTGTAAAGCCATAAGTAATGTGTTAATAAGCTATAATTAATAAGTGTTGCTTCACTCCAAAATATATTATAACATTAGCGAAGTACTGTACTTTTGATTAAAATCACTTCTGATCTTTGTGTTAATCAACTATACATATATAAATTATCTAAGTTATCAAAGTATTTATTTATTTGGGACCATTATTTCCTTTTCGCCAACAAAATGTGTCGGAACAAAAGCCTAAAGAAATACAGGGGCATTCTTCACTGGTTTAGAAGCCAACCCAGTATGCTCAACTGGGTCATGGCCTGAAAAATCTTCTTACATCTCTCCCTGAGAACTCGGAGACAAAGACTTTGTCATAGTAGCCAAGGCTCTTGGGCTTTGAAGCGGTAGTTGGCACGCCATGGTGCTTCTCACTTGAAAATCAGAGAACTTTGACCGGTGCAATCTCAAGGGCTGGGATTTCCAAAATTGAAGATTGAGACTCCTCAAGGGAAGGCCACTCCTTTGTTTCTTTAGAGGAAGCTGGGAGGTCCACCGCCGTGGAGAGGACACCTGGGAGACATGCCAACATTACTCCTGTCTCTTAAGGTTCTGCGCATTCATCCATAAACAATGATACGAGTTCAAAAACTGTGCACTCGAATGCATAGTACTCTCAAGCACTCGGAACACCGAAGTACACTGACAGTATGTCTTCCTTCAAAAGGGAAAATTGTTCCTCGCAACAGCATTTTCTTCTACTCTCGTCGGGGGACCTGTCATAAGACACTATTGGGGAGAAAGCACACTCTCAGATGAGCTGATGCGCAGGCATACCTACTCGCGTGTTGAAAGACATGTTGCTCACCAACACTAGGATCCTGTGAGAAGTGTGCTTCTGGAGATCGGAGAGGTCTCTCGTCCCAGAGTTTTATTCCCCTTTCAAGGAATAAAGTCCAAAGGCACCGTTGCTGCGAATAAGTATCCCAAAATTACAGGCAAGTTTGCATTTTAATAAGTTGATTTACACTCATACTGAAATGAGATATTAGTGAAAATTTTAGGCTCGTTGGAGAACATCGAGAACATGTCTGTGCAGCTCGATGGCCAGAATCAGAATGAAGGCTCTGATCACTGTCAGACCCATACCACCATTGGATACTGGGTGGAGGTTGCCAGAACCTCTATAATTCTTCATTGGCCGCTGCCAGAACCTTAACCCTACTAAAGGACGAAGGTTTCTATTTGCATGGGAACAAACTACACAGTATTATAGAAGTTCTATTCCAGCTGTGATCAGATTGGAATGATCTTCCTAATCAGGAAGTTGGATCAGTGGAATTTTGGAATTTCAAACTTTTTGTAAATGCTTTTCTGTTGAGCTAGTTGACATAAGTCTTGTTTTATAGTTTATATATGACTGATATATTTTAACCTTACTGATCAAAATATTTCACATTCTTTATTCATTACTTATATATAGTTTATTTGCTATTCCCTTATTTCCTTTCCTCACTGGGCTAATTTCCCTGTTGGAACCCTTGGGCTTGTAGCATTCTGCTTTTCCAACCATGGCTGTGGCTTGGCTATTATTATTATTATTATTATTATTATTATTATTATTATTATTATTATTATTATTATTATTATTATTATTATTTGCTAAGCTACAACCCTAGTTGGAGAAGCAGGATGCCATAAGCCCAGGGGCTCCAACAGGGAAAATAGTTCAGTGTGGAAAGGAAACAAGAAAAAATTGAATATTTCAAGGCCAATAACATTAAAATAAATATTTCCTAAATAAACTATGAAAACCTTAACAAAATAGGAGGAAGAGAAATTAGATAGTGTGCCCGAGTGTACCCTCAAGCAAGAGAAGTCTAACCTAAGACAGTGGAAGGTCATGGTACAGAGGCTATGGCACTACCCAAGACTAGAGAACAATGGTTTGGTTTTGGAGTGTCCTTCTCCTAGAAGAGCAGCTTACCATAGCTAAAGAGTCTCTTCTACCCTTGTCAAGAGAAAAGTGGCCACTGAAAAATTACAGTGCAGTAGTTAATCCCTTGAGAGAAGAATTGTTTGGTAATCTTAGTGTTGTCAGGTGTATGTGGACAGAGGAGAATATGTAAAGAATAGGCCATATGGTGTATTTGTATTCAAGGGGAAAATGAACCGTTACCAGAGAGAAGGATCCAATGTAAGAAATTTTATAAAGTAGATTTCAGAACTAACCTTGCAGCTTGTTGAATATGATGCATACACTTTGAAGACTGGACTCCATATGCATTATTGATAACGTGGGGTACTCCATACTGCAAACACAACTTAGCCACCTTAAAGATAATAATGATAGTCAGGAGAGTCATAACAGTAATCTTTGTTGATAACATACATCTGAAAAAATGCTGTCAACAAATATATATAGTAAAGAATTGTATATACCGTAATCTTGAAGAATAAACACCAGAAATTAAAGTACAATACTGTAATGCAAACAGCCATAATGTTTTCTCATGATACACAACAAATTCAAAATACAGTGTAACCTTAATGATCAACATCAAGGGAGTTCATGAGGTCAACGCTAGAAAACTACACTTATTTTATTCATAAATCTAAATCAATTCAGTAATATATATGGCACACCTATTTTCTAAGTGCATCGTTACTGTACTTTAAACTAAAAGACTGAATTACAAGGGATATTGAATCAAAAATTATTTTGTTCGAATTATACTTTGCTATACACAACAAGTATTAGGAAACTGGTATTATGTGGCTGGATGGCATAAATATGAAATTTACTATAATACTAATAAATCAAGCTTTTAGCGTATCTAAATATTCCAATGGTCACACATGAACCCACCCAAAAAAGTGTCCACTTAACCCTTTTACCCCCAAAGGACGTACTGGTACGTTTCACAAAAGCCATCCCTTTACCCCCATGGACATACCGGTAAGTCCTTGCAAAAAAATGCTATAGAATTTTTTTTTTCATATTTTTGATAATTTTTTGAGAAAATTCAGGCATTTTCCAAGAGAATGAGACCAACCTGACCTCTCTATGACAAAAAATGTTATTTTCATTATAAAATAAATTTTTGAATATACTTACCCGATAATCATGTAGCTGTCAACTCTGTTGCCGACAGAAATCTACGGTCGGGATACGCCAGCGATCGCTATACAGGTGGGGGTGAACACAACAGCGCCATCTGTGGTCAGGTACTCCAGTACTTCTTGTCAACACCACCTCAATTTTTTCCTCGGTCCACTGGTTCTCTATGGGGAGGAAGGGTGGGTCAATTAAATCATGATTATCGGGTAAGTATATTCAAAAATTTATTTTATAATGAAAATAACATTTTTCAATATTAATCTTACCCGATAATCATGTAGCTGATTCACACCCAGGGTGGTGGGTGGAGACCAGCATACATGTTAACAAAGAAGCTAAGTATCCCGTATTTTATTTTATTAGTTATTCAAAAATAACATAAAATAAATAAGTACCTGGTAAGGAAGACGACTTGAACCATTACTCTGCCTTTATTAAGTACGTCTTCCTTACTGAGCGTAGCGGTCCTCTTAGGATGCTGAACGACTCTTAGGTGCTGAAGTATAAAGGGCTGCAACCCATACTAAAGGACCTCATCACAACCTTTAACCTCGGCGCTTCTCAAGAAAGAATTGACCACCCGCCAAATCAACAAGGATGTGGAAGGCTTCTTAGCCGACCGTACAACCCATAAAAAGTATTCAAGAGAAAGGTTAAAAGGGTTATGGGATTATGGGAATGTAGTGGCTGAGCCCCCGCCTACTACTGCATTCGTTGCTACGAATGGTCCCAGGGTGTAGCAGTTCTCGTAAAGAGACTGGACATCTTTGAGATAGAATGATGCGAACACTGACTTGCTTCTCCAATAGGTTGCATCCATAACACTGCAGAGAACGGTTCTGTTTGAAGGCCACTGAAGTAGCCACAGCTCTCACTTCATGTGTCCTTACCTTCAGCAAAGCAAGGTCTTCTTCCTTCAGATGAGAATGTGCTTCCCTAATCAGGAGCCTGAATAGGTAAGAAACTGAGTTCTTAGACCTTGGAAGAGAAGGCTTCTTGATATCACACCATAAGGCTTCTGATTGTCCTCGTAAAGGTTATGACCTTTTTAGATAGTACCTAAGAGCTCTAACTGGGCAAAGTACTCTCTCCAGTTCGTCCCCCACCAAGTTGGACAGGCTTGGGATCTCGAACGACTTAGGCCAAGGACGTGAAGGAAGCTCGTTTAGCAAAAAACCGAGCTGCAAGGAACATGTAGCCGTTTCAGATGTGAAAACTATGTTCCTGCTGAAGGCGTGGATCTCACTTACTCTTTTAGCTGTTGTCAAGCACACGAGGAAAAGAGTTTTTAATGTGAGGTCCTTAAAAGAGGCTGATTGGAGAGGTTCAAATCTTGATGACATAAGGAACCTTAGGACGACGTCTAGATTCCAGCCTGGAGTGGACAACCGACGTTCCTTTGAGGTCTCAAAAGACCTAAGGAGGTCCTGTAGATCTTTGTTGGTGGAAAGATCCAAGCCTGTGTGGCGGAAAACCGCTGCCAACATACTTCTGTAACCCTTAATCGTAGGAGCTGAAAGGGATCTTACGTTCCTTAGATGTAACAGGAAGTCAGCAATCTGAGTTACAGTGGTACTGGTTGAGGAAACTGCATTGGCCTTGTACCAGCTTCGGAAGACTTCCCCTTTAGACTGATAGACTCTGAGAGTGGATGTCCTCCTTGCTCTGGCAATCGCTCTGGCTGCCTCCTTCGAAAAGCCCCTAGCCCTTGAGAGTCTTTCGAAAGTCTGAAGGCAGTCAGACGAAGAGCGTGGAGGTTTGGGTGTACCTTCTTTACGTGAGGTAGACGTAGAAGGTCCACTCCTAGAGGAAGAGTCCTGGGAATGTCGACCAGCCATTGCAGTACCTCTATGAACCATTCTCTCGCGGGCCAGAGCGGAGCCAACCAACGTCAGCTGTGTCCCTTTGCGAGAGGCGAACTTCTGAAGTACCCTGTTGACAATCTTGAACGGCGGGAATGCATACAGGTCGAGATGGGACCAATCCAGCAGAAAAGCATCCACGTGAACTGCTGCTGGGTCTGGAATCGGAGAACAATACAACGGGAGCCTCTAGGTTATCGAGGTAGCGAACAGATCTATGGTTGGCTGACCCCACAGGGCCCAAAGTCTGCTGCAAACATTCTTGTGAAGGGTCCACTCTGTGGGGATGACCTGACCCTTCCGGCTAAGGCGATCTGCCATGACATTCATATCGCCCTGAATGAACCTCGTTACCAGCGTGAGCTTTCGATCTTTTGACCAGATGAGGAGGTCCCTTGCGATCTAGAACAACTTCCACGAATGAGTCCCTCCCTGCTTGGAGATGTAAGCCAAGGCTGTGGTGTTGTCAGAGTCCACCTCCACCACCTTGTTAAGCTGGAGGGACTTGAAGTTTATCAAGGCCAGATGAACCGCCAACAGCTCCTTGCAATAGATGTGAAGTGTCCTTAGCTCCTGATTCCATGTTCCCGAGCATTCCTGTCCGTCCAAAGTCGCACCCCAGCCCGTGTCTGATGCGTCAGAGAAGAGACGGCGGTCGGGTTTCTGAACAGCCAAAGGTAGACTTCCTTGAGAAGAAAGCTGTTCTTTCACCACGTGAGAGTAGACCTCCTCTCTTCGGAAACAGGAACTGAGACCGTCTCTAGCGTCATGTCCTTTATCCAGTGAGCCGCTAGATGATACTGAAGGGGGAGGAGGTGGCGTCTCCCTAACTCGATGAACAGGGCCAGCGATGAAAGTGTCCCTGTTAGACTCATCCACTACCTGACTGAGCATCGGTTCCTTCTCAGCATGCTCTGGATGCATTCTAGGGCTTAGTAGATCCTTGGGGCCGACGGAAAAGCCCGAAAAGCTCGACTCTGAAGATCCATACCCAGGTAGACAATGGTCTGGGATGGGACGAGCTGGGACTCCTCAAAATTGACCAGGAGGCCCAGTTCCTTGGTCAGATCCATAGTCCATCTGAGAATCTCCAGACAGCGACGACTTGTGGGAGCTCTTAAAAGCTAGTCGTCTGACGGAGCTGGACACAAGATCATGGTACTGCTGCACAGTCTGTGAACTGTCAACCATGGGGAAGCGAGGAAGTACAGCGACAACCCGAAGCTGTCTAGACTGTCTGGGTCGTACAGACAACTCCTTGTCGGGTTGCTGAGGTTGCCGCACTGCGTCACAACAAGTCACTTCTGCTGGTTGTTGAACGTCTTCCCAGTGACACACTGATTCCGTAAACAAAAAAATCCTCTAACAAGGACTAAGCTTGGACTGCATGTCTTGCAACAAAGCTCAAGGTCTATGGGAGCAGGTGTGGTAACAGACGGGGTTAGCGACTGAAGTGGAACCATTACCCTCCCTGGAAGCATGTTATGCTTAAATAAAAGTCCATAGGAGGCTAAGCAGCTAAAGGCTCCTCTCCAAATGACAGAGTCCTCAAGGGAATATCAGAAGGAGGGAGAATAGCACTTTCTCATCTACAGGAACCATATCCGAGAAAAGCTAAGTTCTCTCAGTGAGGGTTTCACTGGTGCAAAAGCAGCAGACTAGAAGGCAACGTTATGAAACTGCTTGACAGTCTAGTGAGTTGGCAACAACCAAAGATGTGTGACTGAGGAGCATGCGGTAAGGTATGCAGAGCATGCTGTATGCAGAGCATGCTGTATCTAAAGTTTTTGAACGTCTTCTGGCAAAACGTCTTAATAGGTTTGCTGAAGGTAATCATCTATTCCCTAGTTTGCAATTTGGTTTTCGTAAAGGCCTTGGAGCATGTGATGCCCTTCTTACAATCTCCAATGCTGTACAGAAATCCCTTGATTGTGGTCGGGAAGTTCGTATGATTGGCCTTGATTTTAGTGCTGCCTTTGACCGTGTTAATCATGAGGCCCTTGTTTTCAAACTGAAACAGTTGGGAGTGGGTGGGTCGTTTCTTAGCATTATCATTGATTTTTTAAGTAATAGATCTCAAAGAGTTGTTGTTGATGGGCACCATAGTGATTATAGGAATGTGATATCTGGTGTTCCACAGGGTAGTGTTCTTGGCCCATTACTTTTCATACTATATACACATGACATGTGGTTTGGCCTAGAAAACAAGCTTGTTGCATATGCAGATGATGCTACTCTCTTTGCATCAATTCCATCCCCTGAATGTAGATCTAGGGTTGGTGAATCCCTTAATAGAGATTTAGCTAGAATTAGTGCATGGTGCAAATTATGGGGTATGAAGTTGAATCCTAACAAAACTCAAAGTATGATTGTAAGTAGGTCAAGGACGGTGGTTCCTCAACATCCGGATCTCAGTATTGATAATGTTTCTTTAAATATGTATGACTCTTTCAAAATTTTAGGTGTGATTCTCGACAGTAAATTTACTTTTGAGAAACATATAAGGTCTGTGTCTTCTTCAATTTCACAAAAAATAGGCTTATTGAGAAAGTCTTTCAAGATTTTCGGTGATCAATCTATTCTGAAGAAGTGTTTTAATTCTTTCATTTTACCTTGTTTTGAGTATTGTTCTCCTGTCTGGTCTTCAGCTGCTGATTCTCATCTTAATTTGTTGGACAGAAACTTACGGTCTATTAAATTTTTTATTCCTGATCTAGATATTAATCTCTGGCACCGTCGTTCAATTAGTTCATTATGTATGTTGCATAAGATTTTTCACAACTCTGACCATCCTTTACATTCAGATCTCCCTGGACAATTCTATCCTGTTCGTAATACTAGGCAGGCAGTTAATTCTAATAGCCAGGCCTTCTCCATCACGAGGCTCAATACTTCGCAGTACTCTAGAAGTTTTATTCCAGCTGTGACCAAGTTGTGGAATGATCTTCCTAATCGGGTGGTTGAATCAGTAGAATTTCAAAAGTTCAAAGTTGGAGCAAATGCTTTTTTGTTGACCAGGCAGACATAGTCTTTTTATAGTTTATTTATGACATATTTGTTTTTGATGTTGATAGTTTATTATATGACATGTCTGTTTTGACGTTGTTTCTTATTTTAGAATGATTTATTGTTAATTTGTTCTCTTCATTTATTTATTTCCTTATTTCCTTTCCTCACTGAGCTATTTTTCCCTGTTGGAGCCCCTGGGCTTATAGCATCTTGCTTTTCCAACTAGGGTTGTAGCTTGGATAGTAATAATAATAATAATAATAATGCTGTAAGGTAAGCAGAGCATGTTGCATGGCATGCGGCTTATGCTGCATGGGAAGAGGCTCATGCTGCATGGGATGAGGCTCATGCTGCCTGGTATGAGGCTCATGCTGCATGGGATGAGGCTCATGCTGCAAGGGATGAGGCTCATGCTGCAAGGGATGAGGCTCATGCCGCATGCGTTGAGGAGGATGCCGCATAGTATGAGGCTCCTGCCTCATGGGTTGGGGCGGTTGCCGCATAGCATGAGGCTCCTGCCTCATGGTTTGAGGAGGATGCCGCATAGCATGAGGCTCCTCATAGCATGAGACTCCTGCCTCATGGGTTGAGGAGGATGCCGCATAGCATGAGGCTCCTGCCTCATGGGTTGAGGAGGATGCCGCATAGCATGAGGCTCCTGCCTCATGGGTAGAGGAGGTTGCCGCATAGCATGAGGCTCCTGCCTCATGGGTTGAGGAGGATGCCGCATAGCATGAGGCTCCTCATAGCATGAGGTCCCTGCCTCATGGGTTGAGGAGGATGCCGCATAGCATGAGGCTCCTCATAGCATGAGGCTCCTGCCTCATGGGTTGAGGAGGATGCCGCATAGCCTGAGGCTGCTGCCTCAAGGATGGTGGAGGTTGCTGCAACGCATGAGGCTGCTGCCTCAAGGATGGAGGAGGTTGCCGCAACGCATGAGGCTCCTGCCTCAAGGGAAGAGGAGGTGAGTTGAGGCTCTTGCCTCAAGAGTTGAGGTTCTTGCCTCAAGAGTTGAGGCTCTTGCCTCAAGAGTTGAGGCTCTTGCCTCAAGAGTTGAGGTTCTTGCCTCAAGAGTTGAGGTTCTTGCCTCAAGAGTTGAGGCTCTTGCCTCAAGAGTTGAGGTTCTTGCCTCAAGAGTTGAGGCTCTTGCCTCAAGAGTTGAGGCTCCTGCCTCAAGGGTTGAGGAGGTTGCCGCAACGCATGAGGCTCCTGCCTCAAGGGAAGAGGAGGTGAGTTGAGGCTCTTGCCTCAAGAGTTGAGGTTCTTGCCTCAAGAGTTGAGGTTCTTGCCTCAAGAGTTGAGGCTCTTGCCTCAAGAGTTGAGGCTCCTGCCTCAAGGGTTGAGGAGGTTGCCGCATAGCAAGAGGCTCCTGCCTCAAGGAAAGTGGAGGTTGCTGCATAGCGCTGGTACCTGGCAACTCCCAATGCGGCAGCTCACGCATGGAGGCAGGAGGAGCCTCAACATCATACGTCTGGCAGTGTGGACTGCGCAGAGGTGGAGGAGCGCTCGCAGGAGGAGGTGTGCTAACCTTCTCTGCCTGAAACTCCTGCATCAACACCGCAAGCTGAGACTGCATTGTCTGCAGCATAGACCACTAGAGTCTAAGAAAGACAACAACAAACGGAGCTACTGTCCGTTGAGACTGAGGGTCTAAAACAGCTGGTACGGCAACAGACGGAGTTACTGCCTGTTGCGGTACCACCTTGCCTCTCTGGGAGGTGTGCAGTTGTCGTACTGCAGCAAGTCCGAACTGACCCAGTGCTAATGGCTCCACCTAGGAGTTGGACTTGCGCGGAAGGGACCGACTTGCACTTAAAAGCTGCAAGATTTGGTCCATGGTTTCTGCGAAAAACTTCTTCCGCAGACGAGGAATAAATGGGCTCTCTCGTCTTTGTGTGGGTGGGGTGATCACGTCGGCTACGTGAGTTGGTTACACCCGAAACCACGGAGGGAAACGTCTGTTCGTCGATCAAGGCCTGATGAACCCATAAGTCCTTCGACGTTACTTCTCCCCTGGCTTGGGAGCTTGTAAGAGGTCCCAGACTAGGCGAACAACTGGCACGAACAGACGAACCCTCGAACGCAACACTGTAACACTTTGCGCTTATCACTTTATCACTTTTGATTTTCTGTTTGCACTTATTTCACTGAACTCGAAACTTTAAGTGGTTTGTACCTGAAACACGCAATTCTATCCTTCATTAAAAGTTAGTAATTGCGAAAACAGTATTACAATGTAACAGAAAAACATAATGAAAGATAAATAATTCAGTGGCTGGAAAAGAGACTAAACACTAGATCAAATAAACTACGTTTAAAATCTCTCACCGCATAAAGCCTGGGAACAAGAATAAAACTCTAGAAACGTTTACCTTCTTCCCCTAAAGAGACTAGGGAGAAGAGCAAAAACGATAACAACGTTACCCGCTTGAACGAAACGTTTATCCTCCTCTCTCTCCCTCCGTCTCTATCTCTCTCTTGACTTAGAACCTGAGAGATGAGCCCAATTATATATCGTTAAAACATATTATTGTTAAAGGAAAAAAACTGAAAGATTTCCCAAATAAAAAATTCCTTTATTAGAATTAAAACCATTTAAGCTAAGAAAGAATGAACAAAACGCTAGAATCGGTTTACTCTTACTGCAACGTGACACCGTGAATACTCTCTCTCTATCGTAACGATAGAGCGCAAGTTGAACGTTCTGAACGTCAACAACTGCAGAGACAAAACAAAACGTTAGTTCAACTTTGAAAACAGTACGAGACTATCAAAGAAATTCTTTCAAAAACATTAAAATAGCATAATATGTTAACAGGTAAAAACGAAATGACGGGCTCAATGTTAATTAACTTCGGTTCCAAGAAAAGACCGCCTACTATTAGGAAAGGTCGAATATAAACAAATATAAAAATTAATTTTAATAAGTTTATAATAAAAGGAAGTTAATCGAAGAGGCCTATAAAAGGCGGAGAGATATAAAATAAATCTATAACTTTTGTTAAGCAAAATTAAGAAAGAGAGTCTATACTCTCTTCGACACCAACACTTCCGTCTAAGGGAAGGGTCGGCCATTAAAAGTGAAAGAGAGTTCATACTCTCTTCGTCACCAAAATTAAATAAAAAATTAAATCAAATTAATTCCAAAAACTTGCTAAGCTAATGATAAAGCTTCCTGAATAGCGAAGGCTAAACTCTAGAGCAAATACATCACCAAATCGTGAGCAATAACTCCAGAATCAACAGCGTATCCATGTAGGTCTAGCCGGAGGCACGACAGAGGAAAAATTGAGGTGGTGTTGACAAGAAGTACTGGAGTACCTGACCACAGATGGCGCTGTTGTGTTCACCCCCACCTGTATAGCGATCGCTGGCGTATCCCGACCGTAGATTTCTGTCGGCAACAGAGTTGACAGCTACATGATTATCGGGTAAGATTAATATTGAAAAATAAGGCTTTTAGAGCAATTTAAAAAAAATATACTGCAAAATGTGCTGGGAAAAAAATAACCCCCTTGGGGTTAAGGGTTGGAAATTTCCAAATAGCCAAAAAGGGTTAAAACTTGCTGTAAGAAAACATTTCTACCTCCTCAAGCTTATCAATCCCACGAGGAGCAAAGCAGCTGGTTGTTGTCATAATAGCTGCAATAGTATCTGGCCCATGAGAAGTAATTAACCTTTCTACCTCAGGCACATCTGTTCGCAATTCATCTCCCTCCAGGCAATTCTCTACAATGATTGGCTCAAACCCTTCAACGGAAAATAATAGATTATTATTATTACTATCCAAGCTACAACCCTAGTTGGAAAAGCAAGATGCTATAAGCCCAGGGGCCCCAATAGGGAAAAATAGCCCAGTGAGGAAAGGAAAATGTTATTTTCATTAGTAAAATAAATTTTTGAATATACTTACCCGATAATCATGTAGCTGTCAACTCTGTTGCTGACAGAAATCTATGGTCGGGATACGCCAGCGATCGCTATACAGGTGGGGGTGAACACCACAGCGCCATCTGTGGTCAGGTACTCTAGTACTTCTTGTCAACACCACCTCAATTTTTTCCTCGGTCCACTGGTTCTCTATGGGGAGGAAGGGTGGGTCAATTAAATCATGATTATCGGGTAAGTATATTCAAAAATTTATTTTACTAATGAAAATAACATTTTTCAATATTAATCTTACCCGATAATCATGTAGCTGATTCACACCCAGGGTGGTGGGTGGAGACCAGCATACATGTTAACACAGAAGCTAAGTATCCCGTATTTTATTTTATTAGTTATTCAAAAATAACATAAAATAAATAAGTACCTGGTAAGGAAGACGACTTGAACCATTACTCTGCCTTTATTAAGTACGTCTTTCTTACTGAGCGTAGCGGTCCTCTTAGGATGCTGAACGACTCTTAGGTGCTGAAGTATAAAGGGCTGCAACCCATACTAAAGGACCTCATCACAACCTTTAACCTCGGCGCTTCTCAAGAAAGAATTGACCACCCGCCAAATCAACAAGGATGTGGAAGGCTTCTTAGCCGACCGTACAACCCATAAAAAGTATTCAAGAGAAAGGTTAAAAAGGTTATGGGATTATGGGAATGTAGTGGCTGAGCCCCCGCCTACTACTGCATTCGTTGCTACGAATGGTCCCAGGGTGTAGCAGTTCTCGTAAAGAGACTGGACATCTTTGAGATAGAATGATGCGAACACTGACTTGCTTCTCCAATAGGTTGCATCCATAACACTCTGCAGAGAACGGTTCTGTTTGAGGGCCACTGAAGTAGCCACAGCTCTCACTTCATGTGTCCTTACCTTCAGCAAAGCAAGGTCTTCTTCCTTCAGATGAGAATGTGCTTCCCTAATCAGGAGTCTGAATAGGTAAGAAACTGAGTTCTTAGACCTTGGAAGAGAAGGCTTCTTGATAGCCCACCATAAGGCTTCTGATTGTCCTCGTAAAGGTTATGACCTTTTTAGATAGTACCTAAGAGCTCTAACTGGGCAAAGTACTCTCTCCAGTTCGTCCCCCACCAATTTGGACAGGCTTGGGATCTCGAACGACTTAGGCCAAGGACGTGAAGGAAGCTCGTTTTAGCAAAAAACCGAGCTGCAAGGAACATGTAGCCGTTTCAGATGTGAAAACTATGTTCCTGCTGAAGGCGTGGATCTCACTTACTCTTTTAGCTGTTGTCAAGCACACGAGGAAAAGAGTTTTTAATGTGAGGTCCTTAAAAGAGGCTGATTGGAGAGGTTCAAATCTTGATGACATAAGGAACCTTAGGACCACGTCTAGATTCCAGCCTGGAGTGGACAACCGACGTTCCTTTGAGGTCTTAAAAGACCTAAGGAGGTCCTGTAGATCTTTGTTGGTGGAAAGATCCAAGCCTCTGTGGCGGAAAACCGCTGCCAACATACTTCTGTAACCCTTAATCGTAGTAGCTGAAAGGGATCTTACGTTCCTTAGATGTAACAGGAAGTCAGCAATCTGGGTTACAGTGGTACTGGATGAGGAAACTGCATTGGCCTTGTACCAGCTTCGGAAGACTTCCCCTTTAGACTGATAGACTCTGAGAGTGGATGTCCTCCTTGCTCTGGCAATCGCTCTGGCTGCCTCCTTCGAAAAGCCCCTAGCTCTTGAGAGTCTTTCGAAAGTCTGAAGGCAGTCAGACGAAGAGCGTGGAGGTTTGGATGTACCTTCTTTACGTGAGGTAGACGTAGAAGGTCCACTCCTAGAGGAAGAGTCCTGGGAATGTCGACCAGCCATTGCAGTACCTCTATGAACCATTCTCTCGCGGGCCAGAGCGGAGCCAACCAACGTCAGCCGTGTCCCTTTGCGAGAGGCGAACTTCTGAAGTACCCTGTTGACAATCTTGAACGGCGGGAATGCATACAGGTCGAGATGGGACCAATCCAGCAGAAAAGCATCCACGTGAACTGCTGCTGGGTCTGGAATCGGAGAACAATACAACGGGAGCCTCTAGGTTATCGAGGTAGCGAACAGATCTATGGTTGGCTGACCCCACAGGGCCCAAAGTCTGCTGCAAACATTCTTGTGAAGGGTCCACTCTGTGGGGATGACCTGACCCTTCCGGCTAAGGCGATCTGCCATGACATTCATATCGCCCTGAATGAACCTCGTTACCAGCGTGAGCTTTCGATCTTTTAACCAGATGAGGAGGTCCCTTGCGATCTAGAACAACTTCCACGAATGAGTCCCTCCCTGCTTGGAGATGTAAGCCAAGGCTGTGGTGTTGTCAGAGTCCACGTCCACCACCTTGTTAAGCTGGAGGGACTTGAAGTTTATCAAGGTCAGATGAACCGCCAACAGCTCCTTGCAATAGATGTGAAGTGTCCTTAGCTCCTGATTCCATGTTCCCGAGCATTCCTGTCCGTCCAAAGTCGCACCCCAGCCCGTGTCTGATGCGTCAGAGAAGAGACGGCGGTCGGGTTTCTGAACAGCCAAAGGTAGACTTCCTTGAGAAGAAAGCTGTTCTTTCACCACGTGAGAGTAGACCTCCTCTCTTCGGAAACAGGAACTGAGATCGTCTCTAGCGTCATGTCCTTTATCCAGTGAGCCGCTAGATGATACTGAAGGGGGGGAGGTGGGGTCTCCCTAACTCGATGAACAGTGCCAGCGATGAAAGTGTCCCTGTTAGACTCATCCACTACCTGACTGAGCATCGGTTCCTTCTCAGCATGCTCTGGATGCAATCTAGGGCTTAGTATATCTTTGGGGCCGACGGAAAAGCCCGAAAAGCTCGACTCTGAAGATCCATACCCAGGTAGACAATGGTCTGGGATGGGACGAGCTGGGACTCCTCAAAATTGACCAGGAGGCCCAGTTCCTTGGTCAGATCCATAGTCCATCTGAGAATCTCCAGACAGCGACGACTTGTGGGAGCTCTTAAAAGCTAGTCGTCTGACGGAGCCGGACACAAGATCATGGTACTGCTGCACAGTCTGTGAACTGTCAACCATGGGGAAGCGAGGAAGTACAGTGACAACCCGAAGCTGTCTAGACTGTCTGGGTCGTACAGACAACTCCTTATCGGGTTGCTGAGGTTGCCGCACTGCGTCACAACAAGACACTTCTGCTGGTTGTTGAACGTCTTCCCAGTGACACACTGACTCCGTAAACAAAAAATCCTCTAACAAGGACTAAGCTTGGACTGCATGTCTTGCAACACAGCTCAAGGTCTATGGGAGCAGGTGTGGTAACAGACGGGGTTAGCGACTGAAGTGGAACCATTACCCTCCCTGGAAGCATGCTATGCTTAAATAAAAGTCCATAGGAGGCTAAGCAGCTAAAGGCTCCTCTCCAAATGACAGAGTCCTCAAGGGAAAATCAGAAGGAGGGAGAATAGCACTTTCTCATCTACAGGAACCATATCCGAGAAAAGCTAAGTTCTCTCAGTGAGGGTTTCACTGGTGCAAAAGCAGCAGACTAGAAGGCAACGTATGAAACTGCTTGACAGTCTAGTGAGTTGGCAACAACCAAAGATGTGTGACTGAGAAGCATGCGGTAAGGTATGCAGAGCATGCTGTATGTAGAGCATGCTGTAAGGTAAGCAGAGCATGTTGCATGGCGTGCGGCTTATGCTGCATGGGATGAGGCTCATGCTGCATGGGATGAGGCTCATGCTGCATGGTATGAGACTCATGCTGCATGGGATGAGGCTCAAGCTGCAAGGGATGAGGCTTATGCCGCATGCGTTGAGGAGGATGCCGCATAATATGAGGCTCCTGCCTCATGGGTTGAGGCGGTTGCCGCATAGCATGAGGCTTTTGCCTCATGGTTTGAGGAGGATGCCGCATGCATGAGGCTCCTCATAAGCATGAGGCTGCCTCATGGGTAGAGGAGGATTTTTAAAGAAATCTGAACCTGACACTAATCTAGCTGTCCGAGGATTTACCTGGTGAGACATCAGTCTCTTTACCAGCGAGTTTTACCAGATTTCCCCGGGCTACCACGTGACACAATGTTATTTTCATTAGTAAAATAAATTTTTGAATATACTTACCCGATAATCATGATTATCGGGTAAAATTAATATTGAAAAATTGGTAGCAATTCATTCAAATTACCCCTAATGAGTCAATATGGATAAATATCAACAGAACATCGTGTTCAAATAGAAATAAATTTCTACCTCATACTTGGGATCGAACGCTAGCCCCTTCTAATGAAATGCCAGGTCGAAACCAACCATGCCACGAGAGCCCATTCAATAGTTGAGGTTCTTGCCTCAAGAGTGGAGGTGGCTGCCGCAAGAGTTGAGGTTGCTGCCTCAAGGATGGTGGAGGTTGCCGCAACGCAAGAGGTTGCTGCATAGCACTGGTATCTGGCAACTCCCAATGCGGCAGCTCACGCGTGGAGGTAGGTTGAGGAACCTCAACTTCATACGTCTGGCAGGGTGGACTGCGCAGAGGTGGAGTTGAGGTTGCTGCCTCGAGGATGGTGGAGGTTGTCGCACCGCAAGAGGTAGCTGCCTCGAGGATGGAGGAGGTAGTCGCAACGCATTAGACTCCTACCTCAAGGGTAGAGGAGGTTGCTGCAAAGCATAAGGCTCCTGCCTCAAGTGTTAAGGAGGTTGCCGCGTGGCAAGAGGCTCCTGCCTCAAGGAAAGTGGAGGTTGCTGCACAGAGCTGGTATCTGGCAACTCCCAACGCGGCAGCTCACGCATGGAGGTAGCTTGAGGAACCTCAACATCATACGTCTGGCAGGCTGGACTGCGTAGAGGTGGAGGAGCGCTCGCAGGAGGAGGTGTGTTAACCTTCTCTGCCTGAAACTCCTGCATCAACACCGCAAGCTGAGACTGCATTGTCAGCAGCATAGACCACTAGAGTTTAAGAAAGACAACAACAAACGGAGCTACTGTCCGTTGAAACTGAGGGTCTAAAACAGCTGGTGCGGCAACAGACGGAGTTACTGTCTGTTGCGATACCACCTTGCCTCTCTGGGAGGTGTGCAGTTGTCGTACTGCAGCAAGTCCGAACTGACCCAGTGCTAATGGCACCACCTAGGAGTTGGACTTGCGCGGAAGGGACCGACTTGCACTTAAAAGCTGCAAGATTTGGTCCATGGTTTCTGCGAGAAACCTCTTCCGCAGACGAGGAATAAATGGGCTCTCTCGTCTTTGTGTGGGTGGGGTGATCACGTCGGCTACGTGAGTTGGTTACACCCGAAACCACGGAGGGAAACGTCTGTTCGTCGATCAAGGCCTGCTGAACCCATAAGTCCTTCGACATTACTTCTCCCCTGGGCTTGGGAGCTTGTAAGAGGTCCCAGACTAGGCGAACAACTGGCACGAACAGACGAACCCTCGAACGCAACACTGTAAAACTTTGCGCTTATCACTTTATCACTTTTGATTTTCTGTTTGCACTTATTTCACTGAACTCGAAACTTTAAGTGGTTTGTACCTGAAACACGCAATTCTATCCTTCATTAAAAGTTAGTAATTGCGAAAACAGTATTACAATGTAACAGAAAAACATAATGAAAGATAAATAATTCAGTGGCTGGAAAAGAGATTAAACACTAGATCAAATAAACTACGTTTAAAATCTCTCACCGCATAAAGTCTGAGAACAAGAATAAAACTCTAGAAACGTTTACCTTCTTCCCCTAAAGAGACTAGGGAGAAGAACAAAAACGATAACAACGTTACCCGCTTGAACGAAACGTTTATCCTCCTCTCTCTCCCTCCGTCTCTATCTCTCTCTCTCTCTCTCTTGACTTAGCATCTGAGAGAAGAGCCCAATTATATATATCGTTAAAACATATTATTGTTAAAGGAAAAAAACTGAAAGGTTTCCCAAATAAAAAGTTCCTTTATTAGAATAGAACCATTTAAGCTAAGAAAGAATGAACAAAACGCTAGAATCGGTTTACTCTTACTGCAACGTGACACCGTGATAGACTCTCTCTCTATCGTAACGATAGAGCGCAAGTTGAACGTTCTGAACGTCAACAACTGCAGAGACAAAACAAAACGTTAGTTCAACTTTGAAAACAGTACAAGACTATCAAAGAAATTCTTTCAAAAACATTAAAATAGCATAATATGTTAACAGGTAAAAACGAAATGACGGGCTCAAAGTTAATTAACTTCGGTACCAAGAAAAGACCGCCTACTATTAGGAAAGGTCGAATATAAACAAATATAAAAATTAATTTAAATAAGTTTATAATAAAAGGAAGTTAATCAAAGAGGCCTATAAAAGGCGGAGAGATATAAAATAATTCTATAACTTTGTTAAGCAAAATTAAGAGAGTCTATACTCTCTTCGACACCAACACTTCCGTCTAAGGGAAGGGTCGGCCATTTAAAAGTGAAAGAGAGTTCATACTCTCTTCGTACCAAAATTAAATCAACAATTAAATCAAATTAATTCCAAAAACTTGCTAAGCTAATGATATAGCTTCCTGAATAGCGAAGGCTAAACTCTAGAGCAAATACATCACCAAATCGTGAGCAATAACTCCAGAATCAACAGCGTATCCATGTAGGTCTAGCCGGAGGCACGACAGAGGAAAAATTGAGGTGGTGTTGACAAGAAGTACTAGAGTACCTGACCACAGATGGCGCTGTGGTGTTCACCCCCACCTGTATAGCGATCGCTGGCGTATCCCGACCGTAGATTTCTGTCGGCAACAGAGTTGACAGCTACATGATTATCGGGTAAGATTAATATTGAAAATAACGAAATAAATAAATGAAGAGAACAAATTAACAATAATTCATTCTAAAAAAGGCAACAACGTCAAAACAGATACTGTATGTCATACATAACGGATTTTGAGCGAAGCGAAAAATCTATTTTTGGGTGAGATAGCCATGGCGTCCTGATGGAAGGTTCCTGTTTGGTAGCTTCCTTGGGTATAAGACTACTAAGATATTCCCAGAGAATTTAACCACAGGTTATCACAGAATTCTAACTTCTGGAGCGAGTATCTCAAAGGTTTCCCTTTAAGACATCGTAATACAACAGGGGACACGCATGTCTGAACGTGCCACATAGCTATCTCCACCCCGAACAGAGTTAATGCTTCGGTGTGTAAGGGCTGAGAATAGCTGGGAGCCGTTCCACAGCTAATCTCACTCGTGGCTACTACTGATACTCGAGACGTAAACAAACGGACGCCATTGCTCTAATGACGTCACGCGCGTCTTTATCCTGGCGCCAGTTGCTGCCCATCACCATGATACAATTGTGTAGGGTGGGAACAAACTGAACGAAGTAGTAGGGAGGGTCCATCAGGACGCCATGGCTATCTCACCCAAAAATAGATTTTTCGCTTCGCTCAAAATCCGTTTTTTGGGCTCAAGCCATGGCGTCCTGATGGAAGAGTACCAGAGAATCAATGTATCGTGGTAGATTTTCCCCCAGAGTTAAGTGCCTAGGCATTGACAAAACAGCAAAGTAATCTTAGGTAAGAACCATAGGAACAAAGTATCCTGCCCCCCATTGGTAGGAAGTTCCCATGGGCTATGCCGACGTCAAAGTGGTATTGAAGGGCTATTCATCTTGACAGAAGAACTTTTAAGAACTTAGAGATGAAGCAGAATGTTTGATATTTGTATAGGAACATTCTGAAGTAGGCCAGTGGTGGTTGGGCACTGTGTGTAGAGTTCATCTCCTGATTATTCGAAGTAAGTATTCGTGTAGGAACCTTACTGAGACAAGGTGAATATAATTTAGGATTAGACATCTTAAATTCTTCATGACCATAGGAAAGGAGGAATAAATAAAACTATGACAGTATGTATTTCATAGTAAGTAGGAGCTGAAAGAGACGCATAAGTAATAAAATAGAAATTTTATTTCACAATGCAGAAATTAAATAATTTACAGCAAAAGTAAAGTTCATTTACAGTAATAATAATGTACATAGAAATAAAGGCTTGCTCTTGAGTCTGAAAAGGAATTTCAGGATTAGTAGGTACTCGTTCTCGAGGAACGCAAGTCTTTAAACAACACATCATGCTCAAGGCATGCGGCACTTGTGTGACACTATGACATTTCACCTGGGATAAGAACAGTTATAAAAGCACTAAGTGTTTTTAGACATCACTATGAATCACTCGAGGGTCAACATAGGCACCCGAAGAGTTAGAGTCCCAAGTAACTCACTGTTCTACGCAGAGTTAGGTGCAGGTTTCATAACACTACCTGCGGCTACCACAAAATGTTTGATTTCGTGCACTTGTTTCGCATAATGTTTAAAGAAAACTCGCGAGGACTTCCAGCCCGTAAAGTTTTTAAGGCTCTCAAAGTCCATGCTCTGAAAGAAGTTCAGAGAAGATGCCACTTTTCTAGGATCATGACCAGCGGGTGTACTGTTCGGATCCGCTCTGCGAATGAAGTAGGTGATTTTCGCTCTTAATTGTTTCAGTGACAGGTCGCTGCCCGATGTTTCTCCTTTGAAGAGTTGGCCTCCACCAAAGTTCGAAGTTCTGCGAAGATAGACCTTGAGACTCTCTACTGGACATAGAGAGACATCCTCCTTCAGGGGGCATATTCTCCAAGGGCCCCATCTTTTGGTGGGTAATTCATTTTTGGCGAGAAACGTCGGATCAGGGGAGAGGGTCACTTCTCCTGAATCAGCAAACAGGATGTGTCCCTCTTCTCTTGATAATGCCACTATTTCGCTGACTCGAGCTCCCGAGGCGAGAGCAAATAAAAATATAACTTTCTGAGTCAGATCCTTGAGGGGGCATGAATCATTGTCCAAGTTGGAGGCGAAATGGAGCACCTTGTCTAGTGACCAGGAGATCGGTTTCGGAGGGGGTGCTGGGCGTAGGCGAGCACATGCTTTCGGCAATTTGTTAAAGATGTCGTTGGACAGATCAATTTGGAAAGCATATAGAATTGGTCTAGTCAAAGCCGATTTGCAGGTTGAAATCGTATTGGCTGCTAATCCTTGTCCATGAAGGTGAATGAAGAAGGACATACAGAAATCAATGGTGATTTCTTTAGGATTTTTTGCTTTAACAAAGGAGACCCATTTCCTCCAGGATGATTCATATTGCCGTCTCGTGGATTCGGTCTTGTATTCCTCTAGGAAGTCTAGACTTTTCTTCGAGATCCCAAACCTCTTCTTTGCGGCAAGGGAGAGAAAATCATGAGATGAAGGTCCTTGATTTTCGATGATGAAGCGAAGACAGTCGACTTCTGTACTTGTTGAGAGAGAACTGGGCCCGGGAGAGGGATCAGCTTGGGCTGCAGCTCCAGGACCAGGGGGTACCAGTTGCTCCGGGGCCACTTGGGAGCCACTAGGGCCGCTGTCCCTTTGAAGGTTCTCAATTTGGAGAGGACTTTCAACAGAAGGTTGGTGGGAGGGAACAGGTATATCTTCGACCATCTGTTCCAGTCCAGTGACATGGCGTCCACCGCTTCTGCTTTGGGGTCCTCGTACGGGGCTACGTACAGAGGAAGTTGATTGTTGTCGCTCGTTGCAAAGAGATCTATCTGAAGTTCTGGGACTTGATGAGAGATGAAGGAGAATGATCTTGCGTCTAGAGACCATTCCGACTCTATCGGGTTTGTCCGAGATAGAGCATCCGCTGTCACGTTGCGGAATCCTTGTAGGTGAACTGCAGACAGGTGCCACTTCTTCTTCTCCGCCAGACGGAAGATTGGGAGAAGCACCTGATTTATCTGGGGCGATCTTGAGCCTTGGCGATTGAGACAACGAACTACCACCGAGTTGTCTAGGGTTAGACGGATGTGGATCGAGGGCGGCGGGGATAGCTTCTTCAGAGTAAGAAGGACCGCCATGGCCTCCAAGATGTTTATGTGGAACGTCTTGAATAGTGGAGACCAGGTCCCTTGAGCTTGTTTCAGGTGGGAGTGACCTCCCCAGCCCTCCAGTGAGGCATCCGTGTGGATGTTGAGTGATGGAGGAGGGTGTTGGAGAGGAATGGACCTTTTCAGGGCCATTGCTTCCGACCACGGCTTTAGGAGGCGTCGAAGTCTGTTTGGAAGCCGTCTCTTGAGGTCTCTTCGAGCGATGGATGCCGATCGTCTCCAGACTCCCGCGGCATCCTTTAGCTGTGCACGAAGCACTGGGTTTGTCACTGAGGCGAATTGTAGAGAGCCTAGAACTCGTTCCTGCTGTCGTCTTGAAATGCGTTTGGATTTCAGTAGTCGCTTGACAGACCCTGCTATTTCCTTCCTTTTCTTCTGGGGGATGGAAAGGCGGTGTGACTGAAGATTCCAGTGGATTCCCAGCCACTGAAACTTCTGAGCCGGAGAGAGGCGAGATTTCTTCTCGTTGATCTTGAATCCCAGGTGTTCTAGGTACTGGGTAACTTCGTCGCAAGACTTTGTACACTCTTCGGGCGATGGAGCCCAGACTAGCCAGTCGTCGAGGTAGGCCATCACCTGGACGTTTCTTAGGCGGAGCTGTTGTACTATGGCATCCGCCAGCTTTGTGAAGATCCGAGGGGCCACATTGAGGCCGAATGGCATGGCCCGGAAGGCGTAGCTTTTTCTTTGGAGTCGAAATCCTAGGTAGGAGGAAGCGTGATGGTTCATTGGAATGTGCCAATAGGCATCCGCCAGGTCTATAGAGACCGTGTAGGAACCTTGAGGCAGAAGGGTCCTTATTTGTTGAAGCGTCAGCATCTTGAATTTGTTGTTCTCTATGAACTTGTTGAGGGGGGATAAGTCCAGAATGACTCTGAGCTTGTCTGAGTCCTTCTTGGGAACGCAAAACAGTCTCCCTTGGAACCTGGTGGACTTTACCTTCCTTATCACCTTCTTGTTCAAGAGGTCTAGAACATATTCTTCCAGAATGGGGGTCGATTGTTGAAAGAACCGCTGGAAGATTGGGGGTGGTTGCACCCAACTCCAGCCTAGACCGTTCTTGATGATGCTGTGTGCCCAAGGATCGAAGGTCCAACGATCCTGGAATTGGCGGAGTCTTCCTCCCACCGGAAGCACTTCATTGCTTCTGGTGTCCCGAGGACTTGTTGCCTCGGCCGCTAGCTCCCTTTCCTCCTCTACCTCTGGAGGGACGACGAGAGGCGTCTCTGCTTGCACCCCTGGACGAGCCTCTACCTCTGGCATGAAAGGTAGTGGATGGCTGCTCAAAGGCAGGGGTGAAGACCGGTGACTGTGACAACACCGGTTGGGGGACCAATTGAAAGGTCTGTTGTGGTTGGGCAACCACTTGGGAGGTAGCGGGTCCCGGAAACTGACGTCGTTGTTGACGTTGCTGGGGTTTTGGCTTCTGAGGTTTCCTCTTAGGCTGAGGTCCATCGTCCTGAGAGGTTTTCCTTTTTCTGGACATGCCCCACTTGTGGAGAAGGTTCCTATTCTCCGTGGCGGCTCTGTCAGTTATTTCCTTGACAAGGTCAGAAGGAAACAGGTGCTTTCCCCAGATGTTGGAGGAAATCAGCCTCCGGGGTTCGTGTTTCACGGTGGCACCGACAAACACGAATTCACGACAGGCTCTACGAGCCTTTATGAAATGGTACAAGTCCTTCATTACTGTGAGTAAGTGGGATTTGGCTAGTACCATGTAGTGATCAGGTACTGCTGTGTCACAGGCCATAACTTCAAGTTGGACTTGATGAGAAAGAGATGCCGCAAGCCTCTCCTTCGTGTCTTGTTCCCGGCGAAGGAGGTGATCATTGAGCTTAGGGAGGTCTTCATTAAACTGACGTCCGGCGACGTCAGGATCGAGCCTACCCACGACGAAAGTATGTTGGACATCTTTCCATTGTCTAGTGTCAGGGGGTGTCACGATGGAGAAGGGTCTGCACTCCTCCAGTGCAGGGCAGGGTTTTCCTTCTTCCGCCGCTTTAAGGCATGCAGCCAAGGCCTTTTCCAAAAAAGGAAGAATCGCAGTGTCAGGTGCGACATATGTAGGATGCTTCTTGCTCAAGGCAGGAAGCTTAGAGCAGGTAAAGCCCCTGCTCTTAAATGCGGAGGCTAGCATAGCCTGGGCCTTTGCGAGATCGAACACTATCTCTTCTTTAGGTTCGGTCTCCTCCTTCGAGGCAGGTTCGGAACGAAGCCGGACGTAACAGTCCGGGTAGGCCTCGAAGCTTGGGAAGAACTCCACATCTTCCAGCGGGACCGTGCCGATTTTGTCACTAACAAAGATCCTGCCGGTCGCAATAACCATATGCTCTGCATACCTCCACGGGTTGGCATGAGAGCAAGCTGGGAGATCCTTGACCGAGATCTTCTTCGGGTCTCTGGATCCAATCATAGACCTGATGGACTCCTGGTTCTCCTTCAGTCTGTCGTCCATGACAGCTCTAATCAGTCGGATCAGTTCTTGGGTAGAAGAGGAAGGATCCGGGGTCGAGGAGGTAGACGGAATGGACATTTCCGTCGGTGTAGGAGTAGGCGGAGGGATGGACGAGGGAGTAGCTCCAAGCTCCGACTCGGTGTATTCCACCTTGTCTTCGTCCTCTTCGGCTCCTTGAGCCATAAGCGTCTTCTCCGTGTCTTCCGAGACGTCAGAGATCTGTTCATCATCCTCGGAATCTAAACGACACTCGTGCATGGACTGAGCCATGACCACATCAGGTTCCACCGTAATTTGGACAGTGGGGATTGCTTCTTTTGGAACCACTGAGTCAGGGGAGGCCTTAGGGAACAACAGGGACCTCAGTTCTTCGGTGGCCAGGTACGGTCCAGTAGCATTTCTCTGAAAACCACGCACCCACTTGCGCAGTTTTTCACGAGCAATGTCTCTAACCTCCGCTGAGGGAGGGTTATGGAAGGCCTCAACAAGGTAGGCCTGGCAGACCGTACATTCCAGTGGATTCCAGAACTTCCAATCCCCTTTCTTGTCTGCGCAAGGGGCGTGAGTCCTGCACGCCGTATGTCCGTAAAACTGCGAGCGTTTCACAGCACAGTAGGCGAAGTCACACTTCATCTGCTCCTCCTGTGGAAGAAAGAGAAAATGAGTATGGGGGAGTCATAGGAATGGCTCTTAAATTAAGTTAATATTAATCATTAATTTTAACTTAAAGAAGGTGTGATGCATAGAGAATGAAACAGTAAAGGAGAACACGCTCCATGCATCTCGCCCGGCTGGTTACCATAGGCTTGGTCCTGGGATAATCCAAATGACCGAGATCATTGGATATAGTTTCCTAGGATTCCCATTATATTGGAACTCCATGGAAAGCCAAGGACAAGGTTGGGATCGAATTCATTCGGTTCCCAGTTAAGAGCCAGAAGGCCTCATTAAGGGTAACTGCTTCTGGCAACCAGCCGCGCTAAGATGCACATAGCATGCTGGAAATAGAAGAATGCAAAGAGACAGCATGATCACTAATAGAGCAGTACTAGGTACTGATCTTAAAAGCAAAGCAGCTTATTTATTTGCAATGTAGGGCTATCTTAGTCTTATGATAGCTACAGAGAGGGGGTGCAAGTATTCTTGACGCCTCCGGGGCATCCGGCAAGCCGCCGGCATGCCGGAGCTCGCTCCAGCGTAGATTCTGGCACTAGAACAGACAATTTTCAAAGTCAGTTAGATACCAGGATGGCGGCCGCCGGCACAACGGCGGCACGCCGGCAGGGAGCGGCGGCTCCGGCAGCCGGAGGATGCCAGATTGGTGACTGGGGTAAGGATGGTACAGGTAGTATCGGGTTGCCGGCAGTATATGCCGGCACTCCGGAGATCGACCGGCAAGCGGACGATTAGATAGGAGTAGGAGAGCTGCCGGTAGTAGCCGGCGGCAGCCGGCAGTCCCTCGGTACACGGGGGGCTGGCGGCAAGGGTAGGGAAGTCACCAAGAGGGAGGCAGGTATTGCCGACAGTAGAGGCGGCAAGAGACCGGCACCCGGATAGATAGAGAGACAGGGGGAGGGGGGAAAGGATGCAGGAAGTACCGTCAGGGTTCCAGACATCCCTCCCCCTCCCTGAGGGGGTGTACCCATGATAGAGACAGGCTCTAGCATCCATAAGCAGGGGTCACTAGGGACCGGGAGCAGGTAGCCCAAGGGAGGACTAGGGAACACCCAAGAGGGGGGGAGACTCCCCTATGCAGAGCTACACTAGTAACTAACCTTATAGGACACTATGAAGGTATATGTACCAGAGCGGACAGCACAGGGAAGCTCGGGTAGCCCTACTCATCCACCCTAAGGAGGATTTGTAGGACAGGGGACAGATGAGTATAAACTAACCTAAGCATAGGCTAGGCTATACAAGAGATAGGTGGGGAGGGAGAAGAGAGAGGTCTTCCCAGGAAGGGTTTCTGTACCAGAGCGGCCACTAAGGGAAGGGAGGACACTCCCTAACCTAAGATTAGGCTGATCGGCTAAAACGGTGCAAGAGTACAGTTTCAGCATGGAACAGAGAAACCTTCCTAACCCGACCTAGATCAGGGCTAAAAGTCCTGAACTAGGCAAGGAAGAAGACGTATCGCTATCGCAGGAAAGTCATAGACTATCCTAGCCATAGAGGTAGGCTAGCCTAACCTCACTCTCAGACGCAATCCTAAAGGGGGTTCATTCCTTTAGGGAGGACTGAGAGGCGATATATATACTCTATTAGACAATTAATCCCTTTACTCAGAAAAGGGATCAAGGCTAAATAGAGGGAATGCCAAGGCAGGGGATGAAGGAAGCATATAGGGGTCCTAAGGTTAGGTTAGGCTAGAAAGAATCACTGACTAGCCTATCCCCTATATGGTCCCTGAAGGCGAAAACATTTGCATCACTAGTCAAAAGTATTGTAAAATAATAATGCCACTATCTTCATAACTTAGTCTAGGATCACTAATAAATCATGCATGAACACTTGTATGTAGGCTCCTGGCCTGGGGGCTATAGTAGCCGACTGGTATGAGGTCAATCGATGACCGATAAAAAGCGTCTAAACACGATATAAAAGTTCCTAGCTATGAAGACTAAATAAACTAATGTATTCGATTAGTATATAATGCCGGAAGCATTGTTGTGGCTAACTAAATAAGACATGCAAAACAACAACGACGCCATAAAATGGCGGGTCCGGTAGAGGCACAGCTCTGCCACAAAACATCAATTATTTCGCGAAATAATATTTACTTTACGGCCAGAGCTTAATTAAACAATACTGGAACCTTGTACTCAACTTTCCAGAAGAAGGCGAGGCTGAAGGTAACGACATAGCGAAGATGCAAAGCGATAAAGTTAACACAAGGGAAAATCCGTCTAAGTAGGGCAGCTACTAAACAAAGGATAAAGACGTGCGTGACGTCATTAGAGCAATGGCGTCCGTTTGTTTACGTCTCGAGTATCAGTAGTAGCCACGAGTGAGATTAGCTGTGGAACGGCTCCCAGCTATTCTCAGCCCTTACACACCGAAGCATTAACTCTGTTCGGGGTGGAGATAGCTATGTGGCACGTTCAGACATGCGTGTCCCCTGTTGTATTACGATGTCTTAAAGGGAAACCTTTGAGATACTCGCTCCAGAAGTTAGAATTCTGTGATAACCTGTGGTTAAATTCTCTGGGAATATCTTAGTAGTCTTATACCCAAGGAAGCTACCAAACAGGAACCTTCCATCAGGACGCCATGGCTTGAGCCCAAAAAAACTATTAACGTCAAAAACAAATATGTCATATATAAACTATAATATTCATGTCTGCCTGGTCAACATAAAAGCATTTGCTCCAACTTTGAACTTTTGAAGTTCTACTGATTCAACTACCCGATTAGGAAGATCATTCCACAACTTGGTAACAGCTGGAATAAAACTTCTAGAGTACTGCGTATTACTAAATAGAGAATGAAATACAGTATACATTTTTTCATTTACCTCCAGGGCAGGGATATGTGTATGTAGATGGAATATGTAACAAAAATGCAAAATTCAGAATAATTGTCCCTCATAACTTACTAAGTGTAGCATCGATTCCACATAACCCCAAAGCAAATGACTAACCTGCTGTGATGATAGACTTGAAACACGATTTCTGATCAATGCGAGGCCAAAGTACGTATTTGCTCTTGGGCCTTTGTTGCCGGAGGGTTAATAGACAAAGAACCATACTCATGCCTGTTGCCATTGGAACAACCAAGCAAGCAGCTGTTTTTTGGACACCTGAAAACATTATTAAGACTATAATCAATTTTATCATTCAGTATGCCATGAATATGGAGTAAGTCTTAATCTGCAAAGGGAAGTTTCGTTGAGATATGTCTTCGGATTTAAGGCATTTACATTCCAACAAATAGATTAAGGTAGATTGAATGCATTATCATATTACAGTTACCATAGCTACTACATACCTTCTTTAATTACTGTATATCACCTATACACTTCTTACTACAAAAGAGTAATGATTAAAAGTACATTACTGTTTAATTCCTTCTCATGAAATTTATTTATCAATTAACTTTACCTCATTAATCAACACAGCAAGACTGCTTACATACTGTATGCTATGCACTTGGTGATGATTTGTTCACATACAGTGATACAGAAAGGATGTGACCCCCTTCATAAGGATACATACCGTACATTTTATTAAAATAATTCGTCTAAACACTGTGAAGAGTACTTTGAGGTTGTTTGATAATGGATATAGAATAGATGATGAGAAGCTAGAAAAATTTACCAATTCATAAGGGTTGGGAGGCACAGAGAGATGGCCTTCAAAGAGTTTGAGAAATGGCATGAAATACCTTTACCTACAACAAAAAAAAGCTCAGAGATATCTGATAAGCCCATATTATACCTAAAATAGGATTCTCTTAATAAACAGTATCAAGATAAATACTATCAAAGATGAAGTCTCAAGGCTTGAACAGAGCACAGAAAAACTTGGCCCTCAGATGAGGTTGGCAATATAGGAATGGCAAAGAGCAAGAAAATGAAATCACACACCCCTCAGGATTACAAATCTGTCAAGAAATCAGAAGCAAAAACCAACTGATTAGACAACCAGTTCTCTCCCAGAATAACACATACATTATGGCATCAAGCTTCCTGATATGATTTTGGGAGGCCAGAGCCACTAAAATGCACTGTTTTGAGGGTTATATCCAGCAGTGAAGCTTTATGAAGAATCTCGCAAGGAGTCTGTTAAAACTCTGGACCAGGGGCAAATTGATTGGATAATTCACCTAGTGCCTAGGAGCAAAATGAAGTAATAAAACCTATCCTGAACAGATCCCGCCTCCAATAGCTTATCATGAACTGTTTTTTGCCTCTTTTATGTAGTTGAAAGAGCAAACCACCTTTCCTAATAGTTTTCCAGTACAACGTTTTCCTATTGGCTGAAGCGATGACAAGAACCAAAGGGCGTGTTCCTATTGGCTACAGCGTTAACATGTCCCAAAAGGCGTGCTCTCATTGGTTAATTTAATTCACGTGATACTTACGTAGTTATTCTTGGAGAGCGGAAATCTCCATGATTTTATTCTTCAAAAAGGCCTCCCTAATGCCATCTATTGGTACCTATAAGAACTATTGTAGTAAAGAGATGCGAGAGAGGTCAGATCAAAGAGCATAATATATGTAAAACTAGAAATGATTCTGTACAGAAAAACACTGACTTACCCACAGACCTAAAAACATCCAAAACCATTGAATTTGTAAGCTTATTAAGAAGACTAGATCCAGCTGCTTTAGGCTGAACTTCTGCGATATCACCGGATCGCCCAATGCCATGTCCCAACCGATAATGACGACGTAACACAAGTCCTGTACAAAAAGCAGAGAGTAAATATAGATTCATTTCCTTTTTCTTGCATAATTTCTCCCGCTATTTCATGACAAGAAAATCAAGAAGAAAAATATTCATAATAAAAGAAAATACACAGATCAGCAATTATGATATTGTACATGAAGTACATTTAAATGCGAATAAAATCAAAGAAACTAATACTTTCTTATTCCCATTTTTTATTATATGAAATAATTCCACCCCTTTGACACTGGAGGTACAGAATACAGTATACAAAACTATGACTTATACTGGGATAGAAATTTCATAAATCACAATACTATACCTGAATAAATTCTGGCTTCTCTTTCCCCAACTCCACAGTTGTGAGGAAAATTATTACTATCCATTTGAGACAATTCATTGATGATCATCTCTATTGCAGAATCATCCCAGCCATCCTCTGGACATTTTCTCTGTGGGGCAAAATTCATAGGAAGTAATACATCATCATCATCTCCTCCTACGCTTATTGACGCAAAGGGGCTCAGTTAGATTTTACCAGTCATCTCTATCTTGAACTTTTAAATCAATACTTCTCCATTCATCCTCTCCTACTTCACACTTCAATGAAGGAAATAATTATGAATAAACTTCCAAACATACAGTAATCTTCATTTCAATGGCCACGTCCATTTCGGAATCATGTATTATGAGGTAATTTTAAAATTTCAACATTGGAGTAAGCCACAAGAAAAGAATTTTCTGCTGGTGTGCCTGAAGTTGTGGGTCTACCAACACAAACTTTAGGAGGGACTGATCCGTAACATAAAGTTGTGGAAAATATTAGGGGTAAAGAAATTTTGATTTCTCATTAAGATTTGGCCTCTTTTCTTTCATAAATGCAAACTGCTTATGTATTACTTATATATTGTACTTCAAATTGTTGTATGGCAGCTTCACTGAGGGATATTATTCAAAGAGAACTGAGTCTTTTTATAAAAAGAGGAAGCACTGGATCTTCACTATTATGATTTAGGAGATTTAGCAACTGGAAACCAATACAAAGTTATAATGTTTACAAAAAGTTACAATCCACATTAGTTGAGAATCCATCCCGATAAAAAAAGAATAGTATCTTTGGGTAAAAAACACCCACAATATAATCTTAACAACTATAAAGGTTTTAACAATCAAAGAACACTAATCTAACTTAATATTACAAACTAAAATGTAGTTAAGCTCCAAAACTGACGGGGCCTCATTTCAGAAACAGTACTCTACAATACAATATATCATCATCATCTCCTCCTATGCCTATTGACGTTAAAGGCCTCTATACAACATACAGCCAACAAAATTATAAACCATCCATAGAATTTCATTTCATTGTATTGTTCTCTACAATACAACATATCATCATCATCTCCTCCTATGCCTATTGACGTAAAGGGCCTCTATACAACATACAGCCTACAAAATTATAAAACATCCATAGAATTTCATTACATTGTATAGTACTCTACAATACAACATATCATCATCATCTCCTCCTATGCCTATTGACGTAGAGGGCCTCTATTCAACATACAGCCTACAAAATTATAAAACATCCATAGAATTTCATTACATTGTATTGTTCTCTACAATACAACATATCATCATCATCTCCTCCTATGCCTATTGACGTAAAGGGCCTCTATACAACATACAGCCTACAAAATTATAAAACATCCATAGAATTTCATTACATTGTATAGTACTCTACAATACAACATATCATCATCATCTCCTCCTATGCCTATTGACGTAAAGGGCCTCTATACAACATACAGCCTACAAAATTATAAAACATCCATAGAATTTCATTACATTGTATAGTACTCTACAATACAACATATCATCATCATCTCCTCCTATGCCTATTGACGTAAAGGGCCTCTATACAACATACAGCCTACAAAATTATAAACCATCTATAGAATTTCATTACAAACCTGGTCAACCAAGATGCGAATTTGTTTCTCGTACACCGACTGAGCTTCAGCCGCTTGCTGTAAATACGTAGCTGGGATGAGGCGTTCTGCTAGTTTCAAGGTTGTGCTATTCATTTTCTATACTGTAATCCTGAAAATAGAGCAACATAAAAACCTAAGTTTGAAATATCAAATATGTACTGCAATACAGTAACTGTATTCTATGCATCTCATACATACATGCATATACCAAGGCACTTCCCCCAATTTTGGGGGTAGCCGACATCAAACAAATGAAACAAAAAAGGGGACGTTTCCTCTCTACGTTCCTCCCAGCCTGACAAGGGACTCAACCGAGTTAGGCTGGTACTGCTAGGGTGGCAAAGCCCACCCTCCCAACTCATATTTAATTAAATTCTTCCACAAGAGTATTAAAAACTAGGGAAAATCTGACATCTAAAGACTACAACAGTTTTTAAGTACAATGAAAATATACTGAATTCAGATCCACTCAGCATACTTTGCTACAAAAAACCTATTGAAATCTTATGGCTTATTTTCAAATCAAAGTATAAGACTGGCTAGTTTTGGCAAAAAAAAAAAGTTTATATAATGAAATGATTAAGACCTAAACATAAAAGACTTACATGTGAAAAGGGTGTGTATGAATCTCATTTAAAAATATATGAAGCCAAAAATAATTGGCACAACTGTGTTTAAGGAGCTTCAACCTTTTATTTTCGAAGTGTAATGTACAGTGAAAGTTTGAAGATGAGTAAGGGTGATTCCAGTGTGTATAAGCCACAGGAAAATAGGCACTGTTGGATGACGGGTGAGTTTACCTTTGGTAAACTGGTTGTTGAACCTGCTTATCAAACGGTTCGAAGAGGTGGAATCCGCCACAAATGCAAAAGGGTTGTGGACAAACAAGCTCCGCCCACAAAATTTAGGCGAGAACAGACTTTTTTGAACCATTCGACAAACGTGTCTGACAACTAAATACCCCGTTTACACGTTCAAACATCGCTTAAAACATTTGTCTATGGTTCGACCATGTAAACCCACCTTAAGAGAAAATTGTTCAGGTTAAGTGGTACACAGCATCCTGCGCAAAGTTAGATTAGGATGAGTTTTTGGGTCCAAAAGAAGAAGTCACTTTGATAAGGTGGAGTGAGGTTAGTTTAGGATAATGACATGCTAAAGAATTCTGGTGAGGTAGGACATAGTATCCATTGATAAGAAGTTAGAGATTTCAATACATTAAAACCTTGGGTTACGAGTAACTTTAAATACTGGCAAATTAGAATACGAGAATAGATTTTCCATAAAATTTGTATTGGGCTATGAATGCTGCATCAGCATGCAACCAAATATTGTCGTATGATCATTTTTCATGGACAAGTACGAAAGAGACTACGACACGATACACAGAAACAAGAGTCATGTGGTGCCCATGTGCCACTTACGAAGTGTTTACTCGGATAAGGCTTTGGCTGAGAGAGCAACGAATCCATTTAATGACAAAGCGATATCTAATTTCCAAGCTATTATCCCTTTTACCCCCAAAGGACGTACTGGTACGTTTCACAAAATTCATCCCTTTACCCTCATGGACGTACCGGTACGTCCTTGCAAAAAAATGCTATTTACATTTTTTTTTTTTTGCATATTTTTGATAATTTTTTTGAGAAACTTCAGGCATTTTCCAAGATGAGACCAACCTGACCTCTCTATGATGAAAATTAAGGATGTTAGAGCAATTTAAAAAAAAATATATACTGCAAAATGTGCTTGAAAAAAAAAAATAACCCCTGGGGGGTAAGGGTTGGAAAGTTCCAAATACCCTGGGGGTAAAAGGGTTATTAAGAAATAGCAAAGCAGTCATCCATAGATAGGTTCCTTTCAAGTGTCCAAAAAGCATAAATATGTTATTTTCATTAGTAAAATAAATTTTTGAATATACTTACCCGATAATCATGTAGCTGTCAACTCCGTTGCCCGACAGAATTCTACGGAAGGGATACGCCAGCGATCGCTATACAAGAGGGGGGTGTACTCACAAGCGCCACCTGTGGCCAGGTACTGCAGTACTTCTTGTTGACACCACTTCAATTTTTCCTCGGTCCACTGGTTCTATGGGGAGGAAGGGTGGGTCAATTAAATCATGATTATCGGGTAAGTATATTCAAAAATGTTATTTTTATTAGTAAAATAAATTTTTGAATATACTTACCCGATAATCATGTAGCTGTCAACTCCGTTGCCCGACAGAATTCTATGGAGGGATACGCCAGCTATCACAATACTAGAAGGGGGTGTACTTACCAGCGCCACCTGTGGCCAGGTACTATAGTACTTCTTGTTGACACCTCCTCAATTTTTCCTCGGTCCACTGGTTCTCTATGGGGAGGAAGGGAGGGTCGATTAAATCATGATTATCGGGTAAGTATATTCAAAAATTTATTTTACTAATAAAAATAACATTTTTCAATATTAAACTTACCCGATAATCATGTAGCTGATTCACACCCAGGGGGGTGGGTGAAAACCAGTGTACAAGATTAAAGGATAGCTAAGTATCCCATATTTCATATAACAGTTATCTCAAATAACAATGAAATAATAAGTACCTGGTAAGGAAGTCGAATTGAACCGTTACTCTGCCTCTTTTTTAAGTTCGTCTTCCTTACTGAGCGCAGCGTTCCTCTTGGAGGCTGAATCAACCCAAAGGTGCTAAAGTATATAGGGCTGCAACCCCTACTAAAGGACCTCTACACAACCTCTAACCCAGGCGCTTCTCAAGAATGAATTGACCACCCGCCAAATCAAAAGGATGCGGAAGGCTTCTTAGCCTACCGTAACAACCATAAAAAACAACAATACAAGCATTCAAGAGAAAGGTTAAAAAAGGTTATGGGATTAAGGGAATGTAGTGGCTGAGCCCTCACCTACTACTGCACTCGCTGCTACGAATGGTCCCAGGGTGTAGCAGTTCTCGTAAAGAGACTGGACATCTTTAAGATAAAATGATGCAAACACTGACTTGCTCCTCCAATAGGTTGCATCCATTATGCTCTGCAGAGAACGGTTTTTATTAAAGGCCATCGAAGTAGCTACGGCTCTTACTTCGTGGGTCCTTACCTTCAGCAATGCAAGGTCTTCCTCCTTTAAGTGAGAATGGGCTTCTCTAATCAGAAGCCTTATATAATACGAAACCCCATTCTTGGACATGGGCCTCGAAGGTTTCTTGATGGCACACCATAAGGCTTCTGACTGTCCTCGAATAGGTTTAGACCTATTAAGATAATACTTGAGAGCTCTGACAGGGCAAAGAACTCTCTCTAGTTCGTTACCTACCATGTTGGAGAGGCTAGGTATTTCAAACGATCTAGGCCAAGGACGTGAAGGAAGTTCGTTCTTTGCTAGGAATCCGAGCTGAAAAGAACATGTTGCAGATTCGGTCGTGAAACCAATGTTCTTGCTGAAGGCATGAACCTCACTGACTCTCTTAGCTGTTGCAAGGCAGACGAGGAAAAGAGTCTTGAGGGTAAGGTCCTTGAAGGAAGCTGACTGGAGAGGTTCGAACCTAGGTGACATAAGGAACCTTAAGACTACGTCTAGGTTCCAGCCTGGAGTGGATAGACGACGCTCTTTAGAAGTCTCAAAAGACTTAAGGATGTCTTGAAGGTCCTTGTTGGAAGAAAGGTCCAAACCTCTGTGGCGGAGAACTGAAGCCAACATACTCCTGTACCCTTTAATCGTAGGGGCTGAAAGGGATCTCTCATTCCTAAGATGTAATAGGAAGTCAGCTATTTGGGTCACAGAGGTATTGGTAGAGGATACTGAATTGGCTCTACACCAGCTCCGGAAGACTTCCCACTTAGATTGGTAGACTCTACGAGTGGAAACCCTTCTAGCTCTGGCAATCGCACTGGCTGCCTCCTTCGAAAAGCCTCTAGCTCTAGCGAATCTTTCGACAGTCTGAAGGCAGTCAGCCGAAGAGCGTGGAGGTTTGGATGTAACCTGTCTACGTGAGGTTGACGTAGAAGGTCCACTCTTAGAGGTAGAGTCCTGGGGATGTCGACTAGCCATTGAAGTACCTCTGTGAACCATTCTCTTGCAGGCCAAAGGGGAGCAACCAGCGTCAGCCGTGTCCCTTCGTGCGAGATGAATTTCTGCAGGACTTTGTTGATTATCTTGAACGGTGGGAATGCGTAAAGGTCGAGATGGGACCAGTTCAGCAGAAAAGCATCCACATGAACTGCTGCAGGGTCTGGAACTGGGGAACAGTACAGCGGAAGTCTCTTGGTCATGGAGGTGGCAAACAGATCTATGGTAGGTTGACCCCACAAGGTCCAAAGTCTGTTGCACACACTCTTGTGGAGGGTCCATTCCGTGGGAATGACCTGATTCCTTCTGCTTAGGCGATCTGCTGAGACGTTCATATTGCTCTGAATGAACCTCGTGACCAAAGTGAGGTTTTGACTTCTTGACCAAATGAGGAGGTCCCTTGCGATCTCGTATAGGCTCCTCGAATGGGTCCCTCCTTGCTTGGAGATGTAAGCCAAGGCTGTGGTGTTGTCTGAGTTCACCTCCACCACTTTGCCTAGCAGGAGGGACTTGAAGTTCAGCAGGGCTAAATGAACTGCTAGTAGCTCCTTGCAGTTGATGTGGAGCGTTCCCTGTTCTTCGTTCCACGTTCCCGAGCATTCCCGTCCGTTCAAGGTCGCACCCCAGCCCGAGTCCGATGCATCTGAGAAGAGATGAAGATTGGGGGTCTGAATAGCCAACGATAGGCCCTCCCTGAGAAGGAGATTGGTCTTCCACCACAAGAGAGTGGTCTTCATCTCTTTGGTGACTGGGATAGAGACTGCTTCGAGAGTCAAACCCTTGTCCCAATGAGCTGCAAGATGGAATTGAAGAGGGCGGAGGTGGAGTCTCCCTAGTTCGACGAACAGGGCCAGTGATGAAAGGGTCCCTGTGAGACTCATCCACTGTCTCACCGTGCAACTGCTCCTCTTCAGCATGCTCATGATGCAATCTAGGGCTTGGCTTATCCTTGGGGCCGATGGAAAAGCCCGAAAATCCTGACTCCGAATCTCCATTCCCAGGTACACAATGGATTGGGAGGGAATGAGCTGAGACTTTTCTATGTTGACTAATAGACCCAGTTCTCTGATTAAGTCCAAAGTCCAGTTGAGACTCTCCAGACAGCGACGACTCGTGGAGGCTCTCAACAGCCAGTCGTCTAAGTAGAGGGAGGCTCTGATGTCCGATAAGTGGAGGAATTTTGCTATATTCCTCATCAGATGCGTGAACACCATAGGAGCTGTGCTTAGGCCAAAACACAGGGCTTGGAATTGGTAGACAACCTTTCCAAAAACGAATCTCAGGAAAGGTTGGGAGTCTGGATGAATAGGAACGTGAAAGTAGGCATCTTTCAAGTCCAACGAGACCATCCAGTCCTCCTGCCTGACCGCTGCTAGGACCGACTTCGTCGTCTCCATCGTGAACGTCTGCTTGGTGACATACGCATTGAGCGCGCTGACGTCCAGCACCGGTCTCCAACCTCCTGTCTTCTTGGCCACCAGAAAGAGACGGTTGTAGAAGCCCGGGGATTGATGGTCCCGGACTATAACCACTGCCTTCTTCTGCACAAGTAGCGATACCTCCTGGTGCAACGCTAGCCTCTTGTCCTCTTCTTTGTAGTTGGGAGAGAGGTTGATGGGAGATGTGGTCAGAGGGGGTTTGAGGCAGAATGGAATCCTGTAACCCTCCCTCAGCCAACTGACAGACTGTGCGTCTGCACCTCTCTTTTCCCAGGCTTGCCAGAAGCTCTTGAGTCTGGCTCCTACTGCTGTCTGGAGATGCGGAGAGTCAGTTTTTTCCTTTAGAGGCCTTGGAACCTTTCCTAGACTTGCTCCTGGAAGAGTCTGGACGGGAGCTTCCTCGGCTGGGGGCTCTACCACGAAAGGGCGGTATGAACCTCGTAGCAGGAGTATCAGCTACTGGGGTGCGATAAGTCCTAGGGACTGAGGTAGCAACCTTAGTCTTACGAGCCGATGAGGCTACAAGATCATGTGTGTCCTTTTGTATCAGGGCAGCAGACAATTCCTTAACCAGCTCTTCGGGGAAGAGGAACTTCGAGAGCGGAGCGAAAAGGAGTTGAGACCTTTGACAAGGTGTAATGCTGGAAGAAAGGAAGGAACAAAGCTGTTCCCTTTTCTTAAGAACCCCTGATACAAACAACGACGCAAGCTCGCCAGATCCATCTCTAATGGCCTTATCCATGCAGGACATCAGTAGCATGGCAGAATCCTTGTCCGCAGGGGAGGTCTTCTTGCTGAGGGCCCCCAGGCACCAGTCTAGGAAGTTGAACATCTCAAATGCTCTAAAAACACCCTTCAGAAGGTGATCAAGGTCTGAGAAGGTCCAGCAAACCTTAGAGCGCCTCATTGCAGTTCTACGAGGCGAGTCTACCAGACTTGAGAAGTCAGCCTGGGCAGAGGCAGGCACTCCCAAGCCTGGTTCCTCTCCTGTGGCATACCAAACGCCCGCTTTAGAAGTGAGCTTAGTCGGAGGAAACATGAACGAAGTCTTGCCAAGGTGCTGCTTAGTCTGCAACCACTCCCCTAAGATCCTAAACGCTCTCTTAGAGGACCTTGCTAGGACTAGCTTAGTAAAGGTAGACTTAGCTGGCTGCATGCCCAGCGAAAACTCAGATGGTGGAGAGCGGGGAATAGCAGAGACAAAGTGGTCTGGGTATACCTCCCTAAACAGAGCCAAGACCTTACGAAAGTCAATAGAAGGCGGGGAAGACTTGGATTCATCCACGTCTGATGAGGGATCCAGGTGTGCCGCCTCATCATCAGACGCCTCATCACCAGAGTGTAGCGAAGAGATCGGAAAGGTATGCTGAACAGCAGAGTCAGTACGAGCTGGAACATCAACATTAGTGGTTTCCTCTTCAAGACTCTGTTGAGGGAACACCTGAGGCTCAGACTGCAAAGGCTGAACAAAAGCAGAAGCAGAAGGTAGGCGCATGGGTGGAGGAGGCTGACTCCTGGCATGAGTGGCTGAACTCAAGGGTTGAGCTTGCTGAGAGGTTGGCGGAAGCGGAGTAGTAAGTTCCTGTTCCTGTGGTGTGAGCGGAGAGCGATGAGATAGAGGCTGCGCAGAACAAAGTAAATGTCTCGCCAGTTGAGGCTCCTGAGGCGCAAGGCTAAGGTGTTGTGGTGCTTGCCTAGAGGAGGGTTGAGCTCGCTGCAGCGAGAGCTGAGGAGACTGACTCATGGTTGGGAGAGGTTGTTGTACCTCGACTGAGTGTTGCATCACTGGTGGAGCAGCAAGTGGAAGCGGAGGAAGAGGGGTATAAGCCTCCTGATCCCATTGCTGAGGTTGCCTTAAGGAAGGCGGAGGCTGAACACCACTGGGAACAGTAAGCTCAGAACGTGGCTCAACATCGTACGCCTGGCAGGTGGTACTGCGGTCAGGCGGAGCGAGCGCAGGCGGAGCGAGCGCAGGCGGAGCAAGTGCAGGCGGAGGCGGAGGCGCAACCTTCTCAGCTCGACACTCACGCATCAAGACCGAAAGTTGTGACTGCATGGACTGCAGAAGAGACAACTTGGGGTCGGCAGACACTACGGTCTGCTGAGGCAAAGCCTGAACAGCAGAGATCTGTTGCGGCAGAACCTTACTCCTCTTGGGCGGAGTGCAGTCGACTGATGACTGTGGCGAGTCAGAGCTGAGCCAATGACTGCAGCCCGGTTGAGCGCTCGCGTACTGGACTCTGCGTTTGAGTGGTCTAGAGACCTGAGTCCAGCGTTTCTTCCCTGACAATTGATCAGCGGACGAGTAAAAGACGGGCTCAATCGTCTGCAGGTGGGAGTGACGGTCTCTGGAAGACACGCCCGCAACCACCGAGGATACTTCTGTGCGCCGATCAAGGCCTGCCGAACCCTTTTGCCCTTCGACATTGCTTCTCCCCTGGGCATGGGAGCTTGCAAGAGGTCCCGGACTGGGAGGACGACTGGCGCGCACAGAAGTATCCTCACGCACCACACTGACACTGACACTAGCACTTGGCACTGCACTGACACTAGCACTCGTCACAGCACTGGCACTAATACCACCCACTGCACTCTTGACCTTAAGCTCCTTGACTTCGGCCATAAGAGACTTATGATCGCTAACCACTGACTCTACTTTATCGCCTAAGGCCTGAATAGCACGCAACACAACAGACATATCAGGCTGAGGGCAAATAGTAGGTTCGGGGGTAGCCACTACAGGGGTAGGAAAAGGTAGGGGATCATGAGGTGAGGAAAAAAGTGAAGAGTGAGAAGAACTCCTCCTAACTCTGCCTCTCTCTAACTTAGTTGAATATTTCAAAAGACGGACAAAATCAAGTTCCGAAAGTCCGGCGCATTCCTCACATCGATTTTCTAACTGACAGGGCCTGTCCCTACAGTCAGAACAAGCGGTGTGAGGATCTACCGAGGCCTTCGGAATACGCCTATTACAAGACCTACATCGTCTATGGGTGGGGGCTTGTGAAATGTCAGACATCTTGAATCCAAAGAGTTAGCCAAGTGGGGTTTCAAAATCAAGCAAAAGATCGTTAACCGTTAATCAGGACTATATAAAAGCTATCTAAGCTAATATAAGAAGGTTTCCAGTAAAGCGACAGCCGAAATCAAAGAGAAATACTTCACCAAAGTCGTGAAAATACTCCAAGAACATAAGCGTATCCCAGAACGTCTTGCCGGAAGCACGACAGAGGAAAAATTGAGGAGGTGTCAACAAGAAGTACTATAGTACCTGGCCACAGGTGGCGCTGGTAAGTACACCCCCTTCTAGTATTGTGATAGCTGGCGTATCCCTCCATAGAATTCTGTCGGGCAACGGAGTTGACAGCTACATGATTATCGGGTAAGTTTAATATTGAAAAATTTATTTTACTAATGAAAATAACATTTTTCAATATTAAACTTACCCGATAATCATGTAGCTGATTCACACCCAGGGAGGTGGGTGAAAACCAGTGTACATGTATATCAAGAAGCTAAGTATCCCGTATTTCATATTATCAGTTATTCAAAATAACAATGAAATTACAAGTACCTGGTAAGGAAGTCGACTTGAGCCATTACTCTGCCTTAAATAAGTTCGTCTTCCTTACTGAGCGCAGCGTTCCTCTTAGGAGGCTGAACAACTCTAAGGTGCTGAAGTATCAAGGGCTGCAACCCATACTAAAGGACCTCATCACAACCTTTAACCTCGGCGCTTCTCAAGAAAGAATTGACCACCCGCCAAATCAACAAGGATGTGGAAGGCTTCTTAGCCGACCGTACAACCCATAAAAAGTATTCAAGAGAAAGGTTAAAAGGTTATGGGATTATGGGAATGTAGTGGCTGAGCCCTCGCCTACTACTGCATTCGTTGCTACGAATGGTCCCAGGGTGTAGCAGTACTCGTAAAGAGACTGGACATCTTTGAGATAGAATGATGCGAACACTGACTTGCTTCTCCAATAGGTTGCATCCATAACACTCTGCAGAGAATGGCTCTGTTTGAAGGCCACTGAAGTAGCCACAGCTCTCACTTCATGTGTCCTTACCTTCAGCAAAGCAAGGTCTTCTTCCTTCAGATGAGAATGTGCTTCTCTAATCAGAAGCCTGAATAGTAAGAAACTGAGTTCTTAGAACTTGGAAAAGAAGGTTTCTTGATAGCACACCATAAGGCTTCTGATTGTCCTCGTAAAGGTTAAGACCTTTTTAGATAGTACCTAAGAGCTCTAACTGGGCAAAGTACTCTCTCCAGTTCATTCCCCACCAAGTTGGACAGGCTTGGGATCTCGAACGACTTAGGCCAAGGACGTGAAGGAAGCTCGTTTAGCAAAAACCGAGCTGCAAGGAACATGTAGCCGTTTCAGATGTGAAAACAATGATCCTGCTGAAGGTGTGGATCTCACTTACTCTTTTAGCTGTTGTCAAGCACACGAGGAAAAGAGTTTTTAATGTGAGGTCCTAAAAAGAGGCTGATTGGAGAGGTTCAAATCTTGATGACATAAGGAACCTTAGGACCACGTCTAGATTCCAGCCTGGAGTGGACAACCGACGTTCCTTTGAGGTCTCAAAAGACCTAGGGAGGTCCTGTAGATCTTTGTTGGTGGAAAGATCCAAGCCTCTGTGGCGGAAAACCGCTGCCAACATACTTCTGTAACCCTTGATCGTAGGAGCTGAAAGGGATCTTACTTTCCTTAGATATAACAGGAAGTCAGCAATCTGGGTTACAGTGGTACTGGTTGAGGAAACTGCATTGGTCTTGTACCAGCTACGGAAGACTTCCCCTTGAGACTGATAGATTCTGAGAGTGGATGTTCTCCTTGCTTTGGCAATCGCTCTGGCTGCCTCCTTCGAAAAGCCCCTAACTCTTGAGAGTCTTTCGAAAGTCTGAAGGCAGTCAGACGAAGAGCGTGGAGGTTTGGGTGTACCTTCTTTACGTGAGGTAGACGTAGAAGGTTCACTCCTAGAGGAAGAGTCCTGGGAATGTCGACCAGCCATTGCAGTACCTCTAAGAACCATTCTCTCGCGGGCCAGAGCGGAGCCAACCAACGTCAGCCGTGTCCCTTTGCGAGAGGAGAACTTCTGAAGTACCCTGTTGACAATCTTGAACGGCGGGAATGCATACAGGTCGAGATGGAACCAATCCAGCAGAAAAGCATCCACGTGAACTGCTGCTGGGTCTGGAATCGGAGAACAATACAACAGGAGTCTCTAGGTTATCGAGGTAGCGAACAGATCTATGGTTGGCTGACCCCACAGGGCCCAAAGTCTGCTGCAAACATTCTTGTGAAGGGTCCACTCTGTGGGGATGACCTGACCCCTTCCGGCTGAGGTGATCTGCCATGACATTCATACCGCCCTGAATGAACCTCGTTACCAGCGTGAGCTTTCGATCTTTAGACCAGATGAGGAGGTCCCTTGCGATCTAGAACAACTTCACGAAAGAGTCCCTCCCTGCTTGAAGATGTAAGCCAGGGCTGTGGTGTTGTCAGAGTCCACCTCCACCACTTTGTTAAGCTGGAGGGACTTGAAGTTTATCAAGGCCAGAAGAACCGCCAACAACTCCTTGCAATTGATATGAAGTGTCCTTTGTTCCTGATTCCATGTTCCCGAGCATTCCTGTCCGTCCAAAGTCGCACCCCAGCCCGTGTCTGATGCGTCCGAGAGGAGAAGGCGGTCGGGTTTCTGAACAGCCAAAGATAGACTTCCTTGAGAAGAAAGCTGTTCTTACACCACGCGAGAGAAGACCTCCTCTCTTCGGAAACAGGAACTGAGACCGTCTCTAGCGTCATGTCCTTTATCCAGTGAGCAGCTAGATGATACTGAAGGGGGGGAGGTGGAATCTCCCTAACACGATGAACAGGGCCAGCGATGAAAGTGTCCCTGTTAGACTCATCCACTACCTGACTGAGCATCGGTTCCTTCTCAGCATGCTCTGGATGCATTCTAGGGCTTGGAAGATCCTTGGGGCCGACGGAAAAGCCCGAAAAGCTCGACTCTGAAGATCCATACCCAGGGAGACAATGGTCTGGGATGGGACGAGCTGAGACTCCTCAAAATTGACCAGGAGGCCCAGTTCCTTGGTCAGATCCATAGTCCATCTGAGAATCTCCAGACAGCGACGACTTGTGGGAGCTCTTAAAAAGCCAGTCGTCTGACGGAGCCGGACACAAGATCATGGTACTGCTGCACAGTCTGTGAACTGTCAACCATGGGGAAGCGAGGAAGTACAGTGACAACCCGAAGCTGTCTAGACTGTCTGGGTCGTACAGACAACTCCTTATCGGGTTGCTGAGGTTGCCGCACTGCGTCACAACAAGTCACTTCTGCTGGTTGTTGAACGTCTTCCCAGTGACACACTGACTCCGTAACAAAAAAAATCCTCTAACAAGGACTAAGCTTGGACTGCATGTCTTGCAACACAGCTCAAGGTCTATGGGAGCAGGTGTGTAACAGACGGGGTTAGCGACTGAAGTGGAACCATTACCTTCCCTGGGAGCATGTTATGCTTAAATAAAAGTCCATAGGAGGCTACGCAGCTAAAGGCTCCTCTCCAAATGACAGAGTCCTCAAGGGAATATCAGAAGGAGGGAGAAAAGCACTTTCTCATCTACAGGGACCATATCCGAGAAAAGCTAAGTTCTCTCAGTGAGGGTTTCACTGGTGCAAAAGCAGCAGACTAGAAGGCAACGTTATGAAACTGCTTGACAGTCTAGTGAGTTGGCAACAACCAAAGATGTGTGACTGAGAAGCATGCGGTAAGGTATGCAGAGGCATGTTGTATGCAGAGCATGCTGTATGCAGAGCATGCTGTATGCAGAGCATGCTGTATGTAGAGCATGCTGTAAGGTAAGCAGAGCGTGTTGCATGGCGTGTAACATTTCTCAGAAATTCCATGACCAGTGCTAGAGTGAGTAATATCGCATTACCATCCATTGAAAGTGCACGTGCCGAGGGAATTGATTTAGACTGTTTTGTTGATGAATTTGATAGCCGGCATGATAATCGTAGAATTAGCTACACTAAATGTACTATAATCTACTTCACCTCAGGAAAGGGAAACTCGCCCTGTTGGCAACACTGCATTACTTCATGCATGCTTGCATGGGGTTTAATATCAACATAATATTACCTTACATTCATAACTCATGATTCATTTGTTTAGAAGATATTTTTGCCATATTTTGCGATTTGTTAAAAATATATTGCAAGGAATACATATATATTTTTATATAAGTAATACAAATAACCTCCATTATCATAATGTTTGTGTAGGCATACATGTATATGATTACAAATGCAAGTTATGAAAGTAATGAGGTGTTATTATTGTCATTTGTTATTCCCAAGTTGAATGGGAAGAAGCTCAAGTTGAGGAAAAAGTGGCAGATGCATGCTTTGAGGTGGCTGACTCATAGCATGAGGTTGCTGCCTCAAGAGTTGCGCTTGCTGTAAGGGTTGCGGATGCGCAGTAGCAGGTTCCTGATGAACGAGTTAAGGTTACCTGAGGTGTGAGCTGCGAGAGTTGAGGTAGCGGCTGCGCTTGAGGTCGCTGCAGCGAGTGCTGAGGTGCTGCCTCATTGATGGAAGAGGTTGTCGTACCTCAAGAGATTGTTGCCTCGCTGGTGGAACCGCAAGCGGAAGCGGAGGAAGTAAGGCATAAGACTCCTGCTCCATTGCTGAGGTTGCCTTAAGGAAGGTTAGGTTGCTGCACAGACGCTGGTAACTGGCAACTCAGAACGCGGTAAGGTAGCCTGAGGAACCTCAACTTCGTACGCCTGGCAGACTGGACTGCGGAGAGGCGGAGCTCTCGCAGGAGGAGGCGGAGGTTGCTGCACACCGCTGGTAACTGGCAACTCAGAACGCGGTAAGGTAGCCTGAGGAACCTCAACTTCGTACGCCTGGCAGACTGAACTGCGGAGAGGCGGAGCGTTCGCAGGAGGAGGTGTAACCTTCTCAGCCTGAAACTCACGCATTAAGACCGCAAGCTGCGACTGCATGGACTGCAGCAAAGTCGTCTTGGGATCAACAGACGATAAGGTCTGTTGAGGCAAAGCCTTAATAGAAGATGAGGTCTGTTGAGGCATCGCCTTACCTCTCTTAGGAGGTGTGCAGTCACCTGATGACTGAGGAGAGTCAGAGCTAACCCAATGGACTGCATCCGGTTGTTGAACTCTAACTTCGTACGTCTGGCATAGGTCTGGACTTTACGTTTAAGAGGTCTTGAGACCTGAGACCAGCGTTTTCTCCCCGAAATTTCTTCTGCAGACGAGCAAAATAAGGGCTCAATCGTCTGCGGGTGGGAGTGACGGTCTCTGTAAGACACGCCCGCAACCACCGAGGATACTTCTGTGCGCCGATCAAGGCCTGCCGAACCCTTTTGCCCTTCGACATTGCTTCTCCCCTGGGCTTGGGAGCTTGCAAGAGGTCCCGGACTGGGAGGACGACTGGCACGCACAGAAGTACCCTCACGCACAACACTGACACACTTTGCGCTAATCACTTATCACTTTTGATTTTCTGTTTGCACTTATTTCACTGAACTCGAAACTTTAAGTGGTTTGTACCTGAAACACGCAATTCTATCCTTTCTCAAAAGTTAGTAATTGCGAAAACAGAATTACAATGTAACAGAAAAATCTAATGAAAGATAAATAATTCAGTGCTGGAAAGAGACTAAACACTAGATCAAATAAACTACGTTTAAAATCTCTCACCGCATAAAGCTTGAGAACAAGAAAAAAACTCTAGAAACGTTTACCTTCTTCCCCTAAAGAGACTAGGGAGAAGAGCAAAAACGATAACAACGTTACTCGCTTGAACGAAACGTTTATCCTCTCTTTCTCCCTCCGTCTCTATCTCTCTCTCTCTCTCTCTCTCTCTCTGACTTAGAACCTGAGAGAAGAGCCCAATCATATACAGTGAACCCTCGCTACTTCGCGGTTCGACAATCGCGGATTCACCACTTCGCGGGGTTTTTCCCATAACCCAATATATATACAATATCGCGGATTTTCCGGAAAATTCGAAAATACCGCGAAATCTGAAGATAACCAAATACGATATTTTGTTACCTGTAATTCCATTAATACTGTAATTAGTAATATCTGCTCTTACTGATTGTTCATTGCATTACATATGATATATAATTCAGCACAGAAAGAAATAAAACACGAAAAGAGAATGTGATCATACGATAATTCAGTACGTAGTAAAATTAAATCGAACATGAAACGCAAATCAGATGCAGTCATACATATTAGAATGGTGTGTACTGTAATGGATGTGCTTCTTTTCCATGAATCTTTTGTATGTATAGCTACGTAGTACAGTACTGCATCCAATAATATTCTTTGTTGCAAAAATCACATTTCGAATAAGTACTGTAAGCGTTACGAGAGAGAGAGAGAGAAAGAGAGAGAGAGAGAGAGAGAGAGGCGTAAAATAGCGTACGTACGTAAATTTTATTATTATTGTTATTATTATTATTATTGTTGTTGTTGTTAATAAAATTATTATTGTTATTATTATTAATCATTATTATTATTATTATTACTGTAAAGTATTATTATCATTATTTATTATTATTACGGTATTGTACTTAATCTACGTACGTTCAGTATGCGCGGGGCATCTTCTATGAGTAACCAACGCACCATGTACTGTAAGACGGGTTGTGATTGGTTCAAGCGCTGATAGATGGACGAATCAAAACTCAAGTTTTGTTATCTAGCCTGGTGATTGGTGTTTTTGCCCGCATCTTCTACCCGCAGCATCACAGTTCTCGCGGGGCTGCATCGTTCACTTTCTCTTTCCGCGTATTGCTGAGTAGACGTTCTTAACTTTGTGAAGTTTAATCTGTGCTGTGTGCGACTGTTTTAAGTTGAACTTTTTGTTGTAACTTTCTGTTACAATGGCTCCCAAGCGTTCTGCTTCTAGTAAGGCTGGTAGTGAGCCTAACGCCACCGAAGAATGATGACGATAGCTGAGAAGGTTACGCTTCTCGACATGTTAAAAGATGGTAGAAGTTACGCGGGCCGCCGGCCGCCATTTTGGCATCAACGAATCCACCGTTCGCTACATCAAGGAAGGACGAGGCGAACATTAGAAAGACTGCTGCAATCACCTTTAGCAGATCAGCGAAGCGAGTCGTTACAACGCGTAATAAAACGATCTGTACGCATGGAAGGTGCTTTAGCTGTGTGGATTGCCGACTGTCGGAAGAAGAACATAGCGTTGGATACGAAACACCATTCCGACAAAGGCTTTGGAGCTTCGTATGAGAATTTTGCGGCCAAGGAACCTCATGACCGACGATGGCGACCATGCTGAAGAAGATGATGATGAGATGATCCTCAACCAGGGACCTCCACTGATTCCCAGCGTCAGAAACAACGTTTTTTCCGCCAGCAAAGGATGGTTCGCGAAGTTTCAGAAACGCTTCGCCCTGAAAAGCGTTTCCCTGCATGGGGAGTCTGCTTCCGCTGACACTGCCGCTGCTGAAACTTACGTGAACCAGACTTTCAAGAACATTATCGCTGAAGGTGGATACAAGCCGGAACAAGTGTTTAATATGGATGAAACCGGCTTGTTTTGGAAGAGAATGCCGTCGCGAACTTTCCTGTTCAAAGAGGAAGCCAAAGCCTCTGGCTTTAAGGCATTCAAGGATCGCGTTACCCTCGTGATGTGTGGCAATGCTGCTGGATTTTTGTTTAAAGCCGGGGCTTATTTATAAGTCGAAAAATCCTCGCGCTTTGAAAAACAAAAATAAGAATCTCCTTCCCGTGTACTGGATGCATAATCAAAAAGCATGGATTACGAAGATGCTGACCTCCAACTGGTTCCACCAGTGTTTCATCCCGCAAGTCCATGATATCTCTTAGAGAAGGGCTTGCCATTCAAGATCCTTCTCCTTATGGATAACGCTGGTGGACACGCAACTGACCTGTCGCGTGAGGGGCGTTCAGGTTGAGTTCCTGCCACCCAACACCACGTCATTATTCAACCAATGGACCAGGGGGTTATCAGGGCGTTCAAGGCCCTCTACACAAAGAATACCTTGGCGGACCTCGTTGCGTGTGTGGATGCTGCCCAAGATGACGAGGATGAAGACTTCAACTTGAAGGCGTACTGGCGGCAGTACACCATAGCCACGTGCCTGCAGAATATTCAAAAGGCACTTCAAGAGATGAAACCTGCAACCGTAAATGCGAGCTGGAAGAAGCTGTGGCCCGATATTGTTTACGACGACAAGGGATTTACTCCGTCGGAAATCCAACACTCTGCAATACGGAAATCTGTGCAGTTGGCTGCCATAATTGGGGGTGACGGGTTTGGCGACATGACGACTGAAGACGTCGACGAGTTGTTGGACTGCCATTCCCCAGCCCCTAACTGACGCAGACCTCGAAGACCTGACGAAAATCGGCAAGTGAGGAAGAGAGTGAGGTGTACCCAGGAAGAGGACCCAAGAAAATGTCGAAGAAACGGGTTCTTAACATTAGAACGGCTCGCCAAGTTCTGCAACCATATGAAGGAGGCGAAAGAAATGTTGCAAGAGTGGGACGAGGATATGGGTTCGCTCGATGCAAGTTCTGCAACAAGGTTGATGACATCACGACTCCCTACAGGATGCTCTTGGATCGAAAAAAGAAGCAGCGGCAACAACTTCCTGATCACAATGTTTTTTCAGCCTCGCACAAAAGAGCCAGTTTCCTCCTGCTAGTACGCCTTCGGAAGAAATTGAAGAAGTTGGAAGAGGTGTCCCAGGAAAAGACACCTCCGTCTGAAGAGACGTAAAATACTATCATTGACTGCACAGTAGACACATCATCAGCTTCATCATCAATCATTTCTACTGTGCAGCAAATTCATCGCCATCGTCATTCAAGTTTTTCTTGAACTTCATTTCGTGGTGAGTACAGTAACAATCTTTATTTTTTACTTTAACCTGTTTTATAGTTTAGTAATGTACGTACTGTATGCATTAAGTTAAAGGGAAGGTTTTAAAAGTCTACATGTTGTAACCTATCATATTTTTTTTGTTTAAAATTTACATTTACGTAGCGTAAAAACAATCTCTCTCTCTCTCTCCTCTCTCTCTCTCTCCTCTCTCTCTCTCTCTCTCTCCTCTCTCTCTCTCTCTCTCTCTCTCTCTCTCTCTCAAATTGTTTTCCTGCTTTGCTACGTACAAGTACTGTATAAATTTATATTTGTAAGGTAACATATTTTGTAACTGCTTTTACTGTAAATACTGTCTGTACTGTATCATTATTTATCACTATCATCATGCGTGTTAAAATGCCTTGTTTGTTCTGAGCGTGGTTGTTTACTGAGCGTACACGCCGTCGTTTCAGGCGGCGTCATAAAGAAAAGATTTCATTTGGAAGTCCTAAGAAAAAATACGTAAACTAAAACATTGGTAATAAAAAAAATCAACATACAGTACTGTATAATCAATATAATC
>NC_090728.1:191459551-191468820 GCF_036898095.1 Palaemon carinicauda | reverse complement strand
AATACGTATCTGCAACTCATAACCTAAATACGTATTACGTATCAGTGACGCAATACCGTCTCAATACGTTATCTTTCTCAAGCGCCTCACCTACTGTACTGTTGAATCGATTCTAACAGAGATTTCATGTCGGATAATGATTAGGTATAGCAATTGGGGTTCCTTTTCTTCCATGTGGTGTTTCGAGAGGAGAGAGAGAGAGAGAGAGAGAGAGAGAGAGAGGGGGGGGGGTTGTAAATGGAATTTTAATTCAGTAAGCTGACTACATCTTACCGTACATTTTTTTCTTTAAAAGTAAGTCTGTTTATAATTTTTTTTTACGGAATGAAGAAAACATATAAACAAACAAACACACACACATAAACACACATGTACAGTGTATATATATATATATACATGTATATAATATGTGTATGTATATATATATATATATATATATGTGTGTATATATATATATATGTGTGTGTGTGCTATATATATATATATATATATAATATGGATGTATATATATATGTGTGTGTATAATATATATATATATTATATACATACATACATACATATATAATATATTATATATATATTGTAGTGTACTAAATGCACTGGATAAACTATTTCATGAAGTAAAAGCGTTTATAAGTGAAATCCCACAGTAACACATTTAATTCTGTTTCTTTTGATTTTTTAAACCATAAATGTTGAATATTATTTTAAAATATAGGCTTTCATGACATTAAATCAAACTAAAAAGCTAGTAAGAAATAAGTTTTATATAAACTTTTAACCTTGCATTTTCTCACATAGAGATTTACAGAAGTTTTATTCCAGCTGTTACCAAGTTGTGGAATGATCTTCCTAATCGGGTAGTTGAATCAGTAGAACTTCAAAAGTTCAAAGTTGGAGCAAATGTTTTTATGTTGACCAGGCTGACATGAATCTTTTTATAGTTTATATATGACATATGTTTTTGACGTTGTTAATAGCTTATATAGGACATATCTGTTTTGACGTTGTTACTGTTTTTAGAATGGTATATTGTTAATTTATTCTCATTTATTTATTTCCTTATTTCCTTTCCTCACTGGGCTATTTTTCCCTGTTGGAGCCCTTGGGCTTATAGCATCTTGCTTTTCCAACTAGGGTTGTAGCTTGGCTAGTATAATAATAATAATAATAATAATCTGTACTGCATACAGACCAGACAGATACCAGAACAGGCAGTTCTTTCAGAAGCGGTAGCCATGACACCACAAAAACAAATGAAACTCGGTTGCATGTTATTTGGATCGGAATGCCATGCCCAAAATAGAGGTTTACCAGCTTTAGAAGGAATATCAAATCGTGTCACGTTGAATTCCCGTAAAGATTTGGTGAAATTTATTGGACTTTGCTACCCTGACAATCTGTCAGAGAGATTCTTTTTCAGATCTGTGTTCGATGTCTGGTTTTCAAGCCTCTTTTGTATATTGGTTCTTTGAGTTTATTTCTAATTTTGGCTGATTATTTTCTCATCGAATACCAAATAATTCATGTAACTATAATAATGTAAGAAAGCAACTATTAATAACGGTGTTACTATTTTGATTTTTATAACAAGCACCGTCACACCAACTGTATTTTGTCCTCAGTGGTTTATTCAAAATTTCTATCTCAGGCAATATTGTTCCCCTTAAAGAAAGTCATATATTTATATATATATATATATATATATATACACACACAGCAAACCTACGGGCTGCCATCGCAAGAGCCCGTGTTCCACGTAAGGTGGGACAATCGTAACAAGATAGAACAGAGGACCCCATAAACTCTCTAGCGGTAGTATCTCAACGGATGGCAATGCCCTGGCCAACCTACTACCTTTGAGCGAAGAATTGTTTGGTAATCTAAAGTTTTGTCAGATGTAATAATTAGGTACACACGAATGATGAATTAAGTCCTTGTTCTGTTAACTGATAAGAGATACAAAAATATTTGACGAGACGTGGCCGCTCTAATCAGCTGGTAGAGAATGAAAATGAATAAGATTCTCTAGCGAAATGACAGAAATAGCGCCTCAATCAGTTGCCTGTTGCAGTGGAGTGCAGTGATCACCAAGGAGTTTAGTGTTTAGAAACATACATTTTCGGTCCATTAAAGGTATCTACAGTTTTTGCAAAGGTATGGGATATATTTTGATGACCAGCCTGCATTCACTCAGATCGTAATTATGCCAAGTTAGGCTACGTTAGACTGGTTTCGTTCGTTATACTTCGTTCTACCGTATTATCTGGTATCTCCCCTATATATAAAGAACAACTGTCAGGATATATATATATATATATATATACATTATATATATACATATATATACAGTATATATATACACACAATATATATATATATATATATCTATATATATATATACAGTATATATATATATATATATATATAAATATATATATATATATATATTTGTGTGTGTGTGTGTGTGTATGTGTGTGTGTGTGGACACGAGTCATGGTATGACAATGAAACAACCTCCAATAGATTTAGTAGATTTAAGAACAAAGCCCTCACAAGGATATTGGGAAGTTAAATGGCACAATGAAAGCCGTACATAATAAAATCAGGGAACATTAAACTATAGTCAATTTTTTCTAGTGAGGCAGATTTGCACCGACTCGTAGGGGTGTCCTTTTTAGCTCGGAAAAGTTTCCTGATCGCTGATTGGTTGGACAAGATAATTCTCACCAATCAGCGATCAGGAAACTTTTCCGAGCTAAAAGGGCACCGCTGCGAGTCGGTGCAAACCTACCTCACTAAAACAAATTGACTATAGGATTGCTATATCAAGATCAGGGCAGATGGTTTAATAATAATAAGCTAATGAACAGACGACTGATATTGACTGATAAGAGAAGGAAAAAATTAAATTTCAGGTACTCAAAAAATTGATAAAGGAGTCGGCAATCTGAAGTAGGTTGTTGCTCTTTCTGAAATGACAAGCTAAGATGAATTACAGCGAAGAAATGATAGTAGGGAATTACAAATTATTATTATTATTATTATTATTATTATTATTATTATTATTATTATTATTATTATGATGATGATGATGATGATGATTACATTATTATTATTATTATTATTATTATTATTATTATTATTATTATTTGCTAAGTTACAACCGTAGTTGGAAAAGTAGGATGCTATAAGCCCAAGGGCCCCAACAGGGAAAATAGCTCAGTAAGGAAATGAAATTAGTAAATATACAACAAGAGAAGTTTAAGATTAATATCAAAATAAATCTTTCATATATAAACTATACAAACTTCAAAATAACAAGAAGAGATATAAGATAAAATAATGAGCCCAAGTGTACCCTCAAGCAAGAGAACTCTACCCCAAGACAGTGAAAGGCCATGGCACAGAGGCTATGGCACTACCCAAAACTAGAGAACAATGGTTTGATTTTGAAGTGTCCTCCTAGAAGAGCTGCTTACGATAGCTAAAGAGTTTCTTCTACCCTTACCAAGAGGAAACTAGCCACTGAACAACTACAGTGCAGTAGTTAACCTTAGATAGAGGGGAGAGGGGGGGTAGTCATACACTGGTGAGAAGGGGCTGCATGTATGTGTATATCTATACAAATATTCAGCCATCTTTTTGCCGGGTCGCGTACACTAGTAACTAATAATGAATTACTATACATTATGAAAAATAAATACTGAAAATCCTATACTGTATTTGAAAAATCTTTTCTGTGAATCCACAAAAACGAACTAAAAGTAAAAATTTCTTATTTCCAATTAATGATTACAATAATGGCTGTTGTTACTGTTCTTTAAATATTTTATTTTTGTTTATTCCTCTCTTATAGTTTATTCATTTCCTTGTTTCCCTTCCTCACTAGGCTATTTTTCCCTGTTGGAGCCTTTGGGCTTATAGAATCTTGCTTTCCCAACAAGGGTTTTAGTCTAGCTTGTAATAATAATAATAATAATAATAATAATAATAATAATAATAATATGCAACTCTTCTTCACTCAAGCGGTAACTACTGCACTGTAATTGTTCAGTGGCTACTTTCCTCTTGGTAAGGGTAGAAGAAACTCTTTAGCTATGTTAAGCAGCTCTTCTAGGAGAAGGACACTCCAAAATCAAACCAATGTTCTCTAGTCTTTGGCAATGCCATAGCCTCTGTACCATGGTTTTCCAATGTCTTGGGTTAGAGTTCTCTTGCTTGAGGGTACACTTGGGCACACTATTCTATCTAATTTCTCTTTCTCTTGTTTTGTTAAAGTTTCTATATTTTATATAGGAAATGTTAATTTTAATATTACTGTTAAAATATTTAATTTTTCCTTATTTCCTTTCCTCACTGGGCTATTGCTCCCTGTTGGAGCCTTTGGGCTTATAGAATCTTGCTTTTCCAACTATGGTTTTAGTCTAGCTTGTAATAATAATAATAATAATAATAATAATAATAATAATACTGTCCAGTGACATACTCTAAGGTCATACAACCCCCATTTCACCCACCCCTCTATATTCAAATTGTTGATTTCAAATAATAATAATAATAATAATAATAATAATAATAATACTTTCCAGTAACAAACTCTAAGGTCATACAACCCCGCTTTCTCAACCGGTCCATAACTCAAGTATTGATTTTACTTTAGACAAGCACTGGTTATACCTTCGTGTTAAAGATAAATCAAAGTTGATTACTTAAGTAAAAAATATTCTGGAGTAATAGAAAAATCTTACCACGTGTAAGAATTGATTTTGGGTTTCTAGTTGTTTTGGGGTGATACGTGTCGTATGAATTATTCAGTAATATTTAATGTGGTTTGTTTATATATGCACTTACATACAATTACACACACACACATACACACACACACACACACACACACACACACACATATATATATATATATATATATATATATATATATATATATATATATATATATACATATGCCGAGAGTATACTATACAGTATATATAAATATTTATGCATATATATTGTATGTAGGCCTATGTGTTAAAATATATATATATATATATATATATATATATATATATATATATATATATATATACAGTATATATTCAATAAATAAATCATTAATAAAACCAATTCTATCACTCTAGGTGAATATTATGAAAATATTATAGATGATAAAAAGAAATTAGACGCCTAGTTCCATTGTGTCTAATCAACAGTCATTGTTATATTGTTTTACAATCATTATTTGGGAGGCAATTGACCCTGCCAAGAAAGACAATGGACAATGCGTTCAAGCAAACAAAATCTAACATGTGGACAAAATGTGCCCAAAGGTGTAACTCAATGAACAAAATGAACATTGAATAAGTTCAAGGGGTCAACTACTCCACTGTAATTGTTCAGTGGCTACTTGCCTACTTGGTAAGGGTAGAAGAGACTTTAGCTATGGTAAGCAGCTCTTCTAGGAGAAGGGCACTCCCAACTCAAACCATTGTCCTCTAGTCTTGGGTAGTGCCATAGCCTCAGTACCATGATTTTCCACTGTCTTGGGTAAGAGTTCTCTTGTTTGAGGGTATATTTGCCTTTTCCAACTAGGGTTGTAGCTTAGAAAGTAATAATAATAATAGTCTTGGGTGGTGCTATAGCCTCTGAACAATGGTATTCCACTGTTTTGGGTTAGAGTTCTCTTGCTTGAGGGTACAATCAGGCACACAATTATATCTGTCTCCTTATTTACTTGCCTCACTGGTATATTTTCCATGTTAGAGCCCTTGGGTTTAAAGCATCTTACTTTTCCAACTAGAGCTGTAGCTTAGCAAGTAATAATAATAATAGTCTTGGGTAGTGCCATAGCCTCTGTACCATAGTTTTTCACTGTCTTAGGGTAGAGTTTTCTTGCTTGGGGGTACACTCAGGCACACTATTCTATCAGTCTCCTTATTTCCTTTCCTCACTGAAATATTTTCCACGTTAGACCCCTTGGGCTTAAAGTATCTTGCTTTTCCAACTAGGGATGTAGCTTAGCAAGTAATAACAACAACAATAATAATAATAGTTTTGGGTAGTGCTATAGCCTCTGAACAATGGTCTTCCACTGTTTTTGGTTAGAGTTCTCTTGCTTGAGGGTATATTCGGGTACACTATTCTACCAGTCTCCTTATTTCCTTTCTTCACTGGTATATTGCATCTTGCTTTTCCAACTAGAGCTGTAGCTTAGCAAGCAATGATAATATGAAAATAAAAATACATTGAATAAACCCATACATAAAATGTACCACTAAAATAAGCGTGTTATATTGCTCAACGTTGAATGATGACGTATTTTACCTATTAGGCCTATGTCATTTTCTTAAGCATGGACCTTAATCTAAAAGAACAGAAATCGATAGCTTGACCTACTTCTTCTACAAGGTCAGAAAAAATGCTGACATTCGCACGAATCGGTGTTGATTAGGTTTCTCATATTTCCGTTGATATATTCGTCCCATTATACTTTGTTCCTTTCTTTACATTTTTACATTCATGCTGTGAAGTCGAGTTAGATATGCAAGATCATTTTAATGCAATTTAGCTTTATATATATGTATATATATATATATATATATATATATATATATATATATATATATATATATATATATATATATATATATTTGTGTGTATATATATACATATTTATGTGTGCATATATATATATATATATATATATATATGTATGTATGTATATATATTAATTCTATCTATCTATATATATATATATATATATATATATATATATATATATATATATATATATATATATATATTATTTCTTATATACTTCATTTCCTTTCCTCGCTGGGCTATTTTTCACCATTGGCACCCTTGAGTGCTTATCAGACTAGGGTTGTAGCTAATAATAATAATAATAATAATAATAATAATAATAATAATTCGAATCTACTCTCTTACATAACAAGTGTTAACAATAAACTGATTGCAAGCAGTGGTTGTATAACTATACCTTATCTCTTTCTCCCAACCGACTTCTGCCACCCCCCCCCCTTTCCCGGTCGTCAACCCCCCCCCCCCCCCGCCTCCCGGTCGTCAACAACCCCCCCCCCCCCCCCCCCACCGGTGCTATCAAGAGACTGGTCAACCGGTTCAGTACTGCGCTAACCCTGACACGAAATCGAAGGATTTTTACATATATGCAATGGTATTATTATTATTACTATTATTATTATTATTATTATCATTAATTGCTCTGCTACAACCCTAGTTGGAAAAGCAGGATGCTATAAGCCCAGGGGCTCCAACAGGGAAAATAGCCCAGTGAGGAAAGGAAACAAGAAGAAAATTAAATATTTTAAGAACAGTAACAACATTAAAATAAATATTTCCTATATAAACTATAAAAACCGTCATATACAAACTATTCTGCGTTTGTGGGAATATAAGAGCGAGATTGCGTGTCTGTATGTGAGTGTGCTTGCGTGTGAGGGCTTGCGTGCATTCAAGCGATATTCAAAGAAATACTTTAGCGTGAACCTTTTTCCTCTATTGAAATTTACGCTTATTTGAACCTTTCATTTCTTTCCCTCTTTAAATGAAAGAATTTCGTCTTTTGGTGTTTTACTTTACACTTCCTTTGACGCATTGCAGCAAGGGGGGGGGGGAGAGAGAGAGAGAGAGAGAGAGAGAGAGAGAGAGAGAGAGAGAGAGAGAGAGAGAGAGAGAATGTGTCGGCAGTATATAACTACTATAAGTTATGATGATCAAATATTTGATCTCTCTCTCTCTCTCTCTCTCTCTCTCTCTCTCTCTCTCTCTCTCTCTCTCTCTCTTCGTGTGTGAGTCAGCATTATATTATCTATTAAGTCATGACGATCAAATATCTCCTCTCTCTCTCTCTCTCTCCTCTCTCTCTCTCTCTCTCTCTCTCTCTCTCTCTCTCTCTCTCTCTCTCGTAGCCATAAAATTTAATAGTTCATAGGCGTGATTATAATGACTCTTCGAAGGGATAAACAAAATTGAATTTTAATATAAAAAAATAATATATAAAAAGAAAATAAAAGTCAATAGAATAATGATGCGACAAAAAATTCACCCGCAATTCTATGTACAGTAACATATAGCAAGCATATGATAAAAAAAAAAAAAAAATTATTACGGTATTTGTGCAGTTAACGCCTGACTATAAGCTAGTCTGAAGTCACTATTTTATATCTTACTCAGTTATGTAGGCCTACTGTTTTTATACTCATTTTTATACACCGCATTTCTGAAATTGGCTCTTTGTTTACGAATAAAGGCGTTAAACAAATTAATAAGTCAAGGCTTTTAAAGGAATATATCGTTCTTATGTCCGTTAATCTTGGGAAATTCAAATTCCAGAGCACAGGATAATAATACTATTATTTCCTTAAGTAAAAATTACAGGAAACTCAAATTCCCACTATAGGCCAAACCTGTATTTCCAAATTGCTCAGTGCAACTGAATTAAAATATGTTTATGTTAGCACGTGTGATTTTATATCTGCAATTTGCTGTTTATGTAGGCCTATATTTCTTTTCTTTACCTCTTTTATTTTCGGCCATTTTTACAATACTGTAATTTTCATATCTATACAATTTTCACTAGAGAATTATGATCGTTATACATATTTCTACCTTGTTCATGAATTAAAAATAGATATCAAAACTCAAAAAATAGTTATATAATTGAAACTGATAACCTATTTCAACAAATGGTAATAAGCGAAATATCTAATAAACTGGTCATTTTATTTCTATAGTGAAGAATATAGAATTAGAAGTTATTCACGTAATTAATTGAATAATTAATCTTCTAAATTACGATCAAAATATCACATAAAAATTAGTTATAACAACTCCAGCAAAACTCAAGACGAGTTCAACCAAATCCGAGTACATGATCAATAAAGCAGTCTGGTAGCATCTACTCGCCCGACCTCTCATACTATAAAAATGATAACAAAATACCTAGTTATCTTAGTTATCTTTAAGATAACTATAGCCTCTTATCGCAATGTAACCCGTGATGATACAGGTATTATTGCTTATTTTTGGGGTTATAAAAAAGGAAAAGGGGGTTTAAGAACTGATTTATCAGTTAAATATAATCTGACGGTGTTTCATAGTATTATTAGATTGTTGAATAAATCCCTTACGATCTAGTTTTACCTTGATTTAATTCGATATATTATCGGAACATTATAACACGATGTTGGGGCCGGGAAAGCCATTCATCGGTGAGGTTTGAATTCTGG
>NC_090728.1:191449551-191457051 GCF_036898095.1 Palaemon carinicauda | reverse complement strand
GCCTACACGAAAGTATATTTACGAATATATAGATAAAAACAAAGTATTAAAATGATATATATATATATATATATATATATATATATATAGACTGACTAATTAGATCTATAAACTGACTAATTAGATCTAGGCCTAAGTAAACTACGTGTATATTAATAAAAAAAAAACCTATGCACACAAGGCCTACACGAAAGTATATTTACGAATATATAGATAAAAACAAAGCATTAAAATGAAAATTAAAAATAGGGGTTTTATTGTAGTGTATTACAGGGCAATGTAACCTAGGGAAAAAAATTACTTTTTCTTGTTTGAAATCACACCCTGTAATACAATACAAATTTACCATAGGAAATCCTAGAAGTAACCTTTCTTAGGGCTAATATAAGGATGATTTAAACACTACTGCAGGAGCTGATAGTAGGATACTAACCTGTTATTAACTTAGGAAACGTCCTGTTCTGGGGTTGGTCCAGCTGTCCAAAGCCTGGTAGGGTGTAAAATAGTACAGGATGATTGGTGTGTGTGTGAGCGGAGGTGGTGGAAACCGAAATGGTTCAAGCGAATGGAAGAGTTTTCTCAAGGTCTATATTCTATAGACCTTGAGTTTTCTAGTCGATCAGCTGACTGTCGGAGACCAAATATAATTACGCATATATATATATATATATATATATATATATATATATATATATATATATATATATATATATATATATATATATTCAAATAAGGCATATATTTTTGCCACATTAATGTCTGGATTCTCTTAACGACCTCGGGAAAAAAATTACTTTTTCTTGTTTGAAATCACACCCTGTAATACAATACAAATTTACCATAGGAAATCCTAGAAGTAACCTTTCTTAGGGCTAATATAAGGATGATTTAAACACTACTGCAGGAGCTGATAGTAGGATACTAACCTGTTATTAACTTAGGAAACGTCCTGTTCTGGGGTTGGTCCAGCTGTCCAAAGCCTGGTAGGGTGTAAAATAGTACAGGATGATTGGTGTGTGTGTGAGCGGAGGTGGTGGAAACCGAAATGGTTCAAGCGAATGGAAGAGTTTTCTCAAGGTCTATATTCTATAGACCTTGAGTTTTCTAGTCGATCAGCTGACTGTCGGAGACCAAATATAATTACGCATATATATATATATATATATATATATATATATATATATATATATATATATATATATATATATATATATATATATATATATATATTCAAATAAGGCATATATTTTTGCCACATTAATGTCTGGATTCTCTTAACGACCTCGGGAAAAAAATTACTTTTTCTTGTTTGAAATCACACCCTGTAATACAATACAAATTTACCATAGGAAATCCTAGAAGTAACCTTTCTTAGGGCTAATATAAGGATGATTTAAACACTACTGCAGGAGCTGATAGTAGGATACTAACCTGTTATTAACTTAGGAAACGTCCTGTTCTGGGGTTGGTCCAGCTGTCCAAAGCCTGGTAGGGTGTAAAATAGTACAGGATGATTGGTGTGTACCTCTGGACTCTGCCAACCAACAGAGATAAATTGTTTATAGGAAATTACAGTTTTTTAGTCTGCCTATAGTTGGCTATGTTGGCGGACAAGTTGTATAGACACAAAATTTATCAAAAACTCTAGTTTTCTTTCATAAGCCTAGCTTTATTTAGCTGTAATTAACTTATTTACTGTACCTTATAAAATACCCTGCAGTTTATAAAGCTTCATAGCGGCGGATTTTCTTCATAAGTTAAAATAATCACTTAAAATCACAAACAAGTTTAAATAAACACTAGACAAGACATTGGCGTGGTTTTGTTTACAATATCTTTTCTAAAATCATAGATATATAACAAATAGATAATCCTTTTTCTCGTATTAGAGGGGAATTGAAAATAGCATTTTAGTATATTGCTATTGAAATTTATAGATAAGTAGATCAAAATGAGAAAAGTTCATTTAGGAAATCGTTTTATTTTTCATCAAACGGTTTTTCTAATATGGTGAGAAATAGACTGTTGGCAATTTTAATTTGGAACTACGTATGGCATGAATTTAGTTATAACAGCCTTTTGGCGTTCATTATTTACTATTCATAAATAATACTCATATGTATATAATGATAACAGTAATTATATATTTGAATGAAGTTAAAATCTTATCAAATCAACTTCCTAAGATGAAAAAGAAACAGAGAAATACACTGCTCGTATTATTTCTCCTCCATATTTGTTCAGTTACTACTGCGTTATTTTTATAGTTATTAATGCTATTAATTAAGTTTAGTATATGTTATCATAGGGTTTTATTACCGGAATAGCCCTTAGTTTGCCATAAGAGAAATGCAGTCGTTTAATGAAGAGCAAAATAATTACGAGCTTGGATATAACTCAGGTTGAAACATACAACGTTGTGGTGGCAATATTTCGTTAGGCTAATATCGCCCTTTTTTGCTTCAATACGATTTAAAAATGTAATCAATTTAACCATAAAACGCAAAGCTTCATTTTCAAGATTCAATTGACCTATATCAGAGAATAAATAGGCGGAAATTGAACTGCATACAGAGCGGTCAATATATCTAATGCTCGAATTTCTCGAAATCTTGCGATGAAAATCTAACTTACGAGAAGAAAAATTGATATATTCTATCGAAAACTGAACGAAAGAATTGATTGGGACTAAAGTTCACCTTATAGCATAGAAGCTTAGACACATGGACATTGGGTAATCTGGATTTATTTTCCGATATCTCTTTCCTCAGAAAAACTTTTAGCCTAAATTTTAAAACCGATTTTCATGAGTGAATTCAGTGCCAAGGTCTATAGACCGAGTTCGGAGCTACACGCGATACGGTCTAGGTATGTAGTCTATCAATACAAATATCGATAACTTCACCTTATTTCCTCTATTGGATAAGACATATTTAATGCACTAAAGAAAAATTGCATAAAATTTTCTAACGATTCTCTATGCAGTTAGTGCTAACAGCCTTGCGTTCTCAAAACTACACATTATTCTAGATGTTTTATTCCAGCTGTGAACAGATTGTAGAATATTGTAGGTCGGCCAGGGGACCAGACACCCTTTGAGATACTACCGCTAGAGAGTGATGGGTTCCTTTGACTGGCTAGACAGTACTACATTGGATTCTTCTCTATGGTTACGGTTCATTTCCCCTTTGCCTACACATAACTGAATAGTGTGGCACATTCTTTACATATTCTTCCCTGTCATCATACACCTGACAACAATGAGATTACCAAACAATTCTTCACTCAAGGGGTTACTGCACTATCATTGTTCAGTAACCACTTTCCCCTAGGTATTGGGAGAAGAGACTCTTTAGCTATGGGCACTCCAAAACCAAACCATTGTTCTCTTGTCTGTGTACCATTGTCTTCCACTGTCTTAGGTTTAGAGTTCTCTTGCTTGAGGATACACTCAGGCACACTATTCTGTCTTATTTCTCTTCCTCTTGTTATGTTAATTTTTTTATAGTTTATAAAGGAGATGTTTATTGGAATGTTACTGTTCTTAGAATATTTAATTTTTCTTGTTTCCTTTCCTCACTGGGCTATATTCCCTGCTGGAGACCCTGGGCTTAAAGCATCGTGCTTTTCCAACTAGGGTTGTAGCTTAGCTAATAATAATAATGATAATAATGATAATAATAATAATAATAATAATAATAATAATAATAATAATAATAATAATATATTTATGTACCTCACACATCGGTGTACCACGCTCACTATTTCTTTTTCATACAGCAGGTATTTGCCCATATAAGTATCTTTAATAATCTATAAATACACAAACAATAAAATATACATTTGCAAAGGCGTACAAAATCTATTTTTAAACAAACAAAATATACAGAATCAGCTAGGGAGGGTTGGACCCTCTGTCACTGACTCAATTTGCAGAGCATTATCGAGAACAAATGAGGTATTTCGTAGTCAGGTTTGACCTAAGCAGGAGAGAGGAATCCAGTATTGATTCTAGTCGTACTTTCATCTGTTTGACGTCACTCTCAATACTTGTCTGTTTCTCTTTACTTACTTTACTTGATGGCTGCTTTTCCGGTCCCATACAGCAGGGGAACCCCACTCTCTACAGGACCTCCAACTGTCGTTTTACCTTGTTCGTTCAGAGTATTTAACGTTTCATATCACGTCTTGTTCATTTACTGTTAAATCGTCACTGTCAAAAGACTCATGAAATGAGAAAGTCTTCAGTTTCTTCTTGAAAGCCATAATGTCTTCAATCATTCGAATGTTTCGTGGGAGCTTATTATATAGTCTCGGGGCCGCATATTTAAAGGCTCTGGAGCCTAAAGTAGACATAAATCTAGGTTGCTTTGTTGCAAATAGTTGTCTTTAGTACTAGGTTATTTTTAACTGCATTTTCTATTTTGCCTGCCTTTTTCCTGTGGTGGTGCTACTTGGAAATAAAAATCAATAGAAATTATTATGGGGAGGAATCCAGTATTAATTCTCAGTTAAGTCACGATGGATATTAGTCCCATTGCTTTTCTACTCTTACTTTCGTCTGCTCTGTTTGGCGTTGCTCTCAATACTTGTCTGTTTCTCATTTGCTTTGTTGCAAATAATTATCTCTAGTACCAGGCTCTACTAATCCTGTTTAGTACTAAGTTATTTTTAGCGGTGTTTCCATATTTTTACCTGGTTTCTTCTTCTGGTGGTGCTGTTTGGAGATAAGAATTAGTATAAATTACTGATAAATCAAAATGCATATTCTCTAGATAATGCCTAAATTCTAGAACTCGATAAGCCGTCAAAAAAATATCTGCTGATTTTTCAGTTCCATCATTCGTTTTTGTTAATCAGTTATAATAATCCTCACTCTTTATTCAGTGAGCAGTAGGCCATATGGCAGTCCACCGTAGCCGACGTTAGCCAAACATTTAATGTATTTATTTACAGTGAAAATCAAAAGTTCGTGAACACTGACGTCCGAGCTTAAAGCAGCTCTTGCACAGGGAAAGTGATGGTAGTGGAGTCGGTGAACTATCAAATATGATTGTCTGTAGCCTACTTATGTGTGTATATAATGTGAAACTGGGTATATGCCCATGTTGTTATTAGTTCAGTTTAGGAAGATATAGATCATCCAGTAAAATAGAAGAGTAAAATTCTATTATTCTTGACTCACAGTGTATGAAGAAGGATCAGAAAGTGTCACATAAGACCGTAGAATTCTTGACTCACACAGTATAGAGAAGGAATAGATGTGTCACACAAGAGTAGATAGAATTCTTGACCAACATAGTATAGAGGAGGATTAGAAGTGTCACACAAGAGTAGAATTCTTGACTCACACAGTATAGAGAAGGATTAGAAGTGTCACACAAGAGTAGAATGCTTGATTCACACAGTATGAAAGGTTAGAAAGTGTCCACAAGAGTAGAATTCATGACTCTCACACAGTATAGAGAAGGATTAGAAGTGTCACACAAGAGTAGAATGCTTGATTCACACAGTATAGAGTATAATTAGAAGTGTCCACAAGAGTAGAATTCATGACTCTCACACAGTATAGAGAAGGATTAGAAGTGTCACACAAGAGTAGAATGCTTGATTCACACAGTATGAAAGGTTAGAAAGTGTCCACAAGAGTAGAATTCATGACTCTCACACAGTATAGAGAAGGATTAGAAGTGTCACACAAGAGTAGAATGCTTGATTCACACAGTATGAAAGGTTAGAAAGTGTCCACAAGAGTAGAATTCATGACTCTCACACAGTATAGAGAAGGATTAGAAGTGTCACACAAGAGTAGAATGCTTGATTCACACAGTATGAAAGGTTAGAAAGTGTCCACAAGAGTAGAATTCATGACTCTCACACAGTATAGAGAAGGATTAGAAGTGTCACACAAGAGTAGAATGCTTGATTCACACAGTATGAAAGGTTAGAAAGTGTCCACAAGAGTAGAATTCATGACTCTCACACAGTATAGAGAAGGATTAGAAGTGTCACCCAAGAGTAGAATTCTTGACTCACACAGTATAGAGTATAATTAGAAGTGTCACACAAGAGTAGAATTCTTGACTCACACAGTATAGAGAAGGATTCGAAGTGTCATGCAAGAATATAATTCTAGACTCACACAATATAGAGAAGGATTCGAAGTGTCACGCAAGAGTAGAATTCTTGACTCACACAGTAAAGAGAAGGATTAGATGTGTCACACAAGAGTAGAATTCTTGACTCGCAGTATAGAGAAGGATTAAAATTGTCACACAAGAGTAGAATTCTTGACTCACACAGCATAGAGAAGGATTCGAAGTGCCATTCAAGGATAGAATTCTTGACTCACAATATAGAGAAGGATTAGAAGTGTCACTCAAGAGTACAGTTCTTGACTCACACGGTATAGATTAGAATTAGAAGTGTCACACACGAGTAGAATTCTTGACTCACAGAGTATGAAGGTCCAGAATGAGGCACACAGAAGAATAAAATTCTCAACTCACAGAGTATGAAAAGTTAGAAAGGGTCCACAACAGAGTAGAACTCTTGACTCACAGAGCATAAAGCAGAAGGAACAGTGTTCCTAGGTAAATAGAAACTTATAAGTGGTAGATTTAAAAGGACTTTATATCCAAGAAGCTAGGGAACTACATTATTCCCACCACAAGCATTTTCACCTCAGAGGGACAAAGATAGACGCTTCAGAAAGTGTTACCAAACTTATATATCTTCATTCTTTTGCATCCACAGATAGACGTACCATCCTCAGGTACCTTCGAGGATGCAAGTTCTCGCTGGAGAAGACGAAGGCCAAACTAGACATGTACTACACCTGCAAGGGCGCCTTGCCTGACATGTTCAAAGGGCGTGACCCGCAGAACCCTCATCTGAGGCGAATAATCAAGATGGGGTGAGCGAACAGGTCTGCATATTATTGGTTATCATTATACATTTGGCATCAACACCGCGAGTTCACGAGTTGCCTTTTCTTAAATAGTTAATTAATTTATCGTTGCCTATCCATCAAAATTATCATACATCTGGTATCTGCTATTAACGATGTTAGTGTATCAATTGCTAAAGGAATTGGCCTTCATATTGAAATGAGTAATTAATTAAATCGATTTTATCTTGATTGGTAATATACGTAATGGACTCTATTTAAAGAGTGATCAAATTCGTTATATTGCAATTTTTCAGAAACTACTAAGGCCATTATGTTTCCCTTTGGGGAGCAATCATTTGATATTAAATGACAATCAAGATATATTGTAGCCATTAATATTTCTAAAATGATTACTCCACGAGTTACCTTAATAACCTCATCAGTTTCGTTATATATACATACATATATATATATATATATATATACTGTATATATATATATATATATATAGCCTGTGTATATATATATATATATATATAGCCTGTATATATATATATATATATATTTCATTAGACACTTATGGTGTCATTATTAATATATATATATAT